>NW_006206691.1:210824-211169 GCF_000334495.1 Tupaia belangeri chinensis
CATATAATAATAGAGAACTTACTGGTTACAGAAGAGGAGATTATACTGATTTCTTGACATTGTTCATACATTATGAGCCAGTTGATGACCCAGTTAATGCTTGATACTGACAGAACCATTTGCTCAAAGACGTTACGATCCAGTAATAAAAACAAGTGTCGAGTCACCCTCATACAAGAAATAGGACAAAGTGAGAGGCTGATCATTTTACCTGTGCTGTGACCTTGTCTTATTCCTTTATAACCCAAGAGACCGTGGACATATATCTTTTCCTTGCTTCCTTTTTTTTTTTTTTTTTTTTGGGTTTTTGCCATAGGACATGGGCCCTTGCTGAAGAGGGAAAGA
>NW_006206691.1:211421-225863 GCF_000334495.1 Tupaia belangeri chinensis
GGAAAGAGAGGAAGAGAGGGACAGAAAGCGAAAGAGACAGAGTGAGAAATCACCTTCCTGGTGAGATGGCCATACCACAGTCCCTCCTCCTCCAGTCTCCTCTGGGATTTTGGGCATGCACACACATATACCTAGCATGATTTTCAAAACACCAGATCTGGGATTAGAACCACAGGCCTGAGGAAACCCAGTGCCTTATCCACCATGCAACCCACTGGCCCCCATGGACATATATCTTAATGCTCACTACCATACCTCAAAAATTCTTAATTACCTAACATTTATGTGCTAGATTGGGAAAAATATGCATGTCCTTACTCATAACCTCACGTATAGAAGCCAGAAGTCTACTTCAACAAACATATTTCTGGATCTCTACAGAGATATCCTAAATGTAATGTTCTGAGAAGAAAAAGACAGAATATCCATTTTTCCATCAATATCATTTTAGCTGAATTCAGGGAACAGGGAATATAAAATTGATTTCTCAGCTGAGATCATTAAAGTCTTTCACACATTAGGGCTTCTTGTCACTGTGATTAGAGCCTTATACTTTAAATCTCTATATCCAAATCTCAAACTGGCTCTTAAGTTTTAGTATAAAAGCTCCTTCTTTGAAAAATTTTCTCTGTGAACCTTTCAAAAACCTAGTCCATTAGTTAATTCAAGTCGTCCTACAAGCCTACGCTGGGCTGAGAAAAGGCTGTGATGTACGGCACCTTACCTGTGTCTCTTGAAAGCTGCGTATAACCTGCGTTTGTAGTGACTGTAAGAAAGGAGGAAGGAGAAGAAGAGAGAGGACAATCCTCCACCAAGGCTATCACTAGGAGAACAGATGCTCGTAAGACATGGAACAGTGCAAGCAGAAACCTCATTTGCATAACACAGAATAATAAATAAAAGAAAGGCAAATGCCAGATTTGAAAGAGTTGTCAAACATTGTATTCCAGACCTATCTAGTTCTTAGAGTGGATTGCAAAAATTGGGGAAAACCATTTTCAGTACTGACTATGTGTGTGCTGACACAAGCACTTAGGTTTATTAAGTTCTCCGTGTCCTTTTAGTCATAGATCCTTGGTTTCGAGATGTACTCTTTTTAACACAATTATGTCCTAGATATTTTGCAATCTCCATATTTATTTCTTTTATTTTTTAATAGTTATGAGAAAACTATTTAATCTTCAGGAGTTTTCCTTCCTAATACCTAGAATTATTCCTAGAAAGTGGCCTGTACTCTTACTATTTTAATAATTAATTAAGCTTTTCTTATTTGTGTGAGAGATGTATGGATTGAAATATATAGAATATGTTTGTAGAAAATATATATGAAACAAGTTTGCTCACACAGACACACGTACACGTATACACATATAAATTTGTTAAAATTTTGTGGATGATGAGGTGAGTAGGATGTATTGTAATAGAGTACTAGATCTGAAGGCTAAGAAAAGTATCCATGAATAATAGACAAATTGGTACCTTCAGACAATGAGGGAGAAATAAAGAAATCATGAGTAAAGGGTGTGAATGATTTAAGTAAAGAAAAACAACTTACAGTGAGTACATAATTACAGAAAGGAAGAGTGAAGGAAGGAATGAGCAAATAGAGAAATAAAGAGAAAGAGAAAGAGGTGGAAGAGAATGGGGAAAAAATGACACTCCCTATATATAAACATCAGGAATAGCTACTTCATCAGTGAGGAAGAGTAGCTAGAGATGAGATTAGAAATGTTAGCATCAAGTAGAATGATGCCACAAGTTTAGATGCTTTCCTAGAATCAACAGAAAAGCATAGAATTCTTTTTTTTTTTTTTTTTTTGGGGGGGTTTTTTTTTAAGGGGCGCGTGTGCTGGCCAGACAGACAGAGAGAGACAGAGAGATAGAAAGCAAGAAATCACCCCCCAGGGGGGATGGCCATGCCTCAATCCCTTCTCCTCCATTCTCCTCTCGGGATCTTGGGCATGCACGCACACGCACCCGGTGTGAGTTTAAGCCACCGGGTCCGGGACTCGAACCACAGTCGATTACATGGGAGTCCAGCGACATAGCCATTACACTAACTGCTGATCCCAGAAAAGCATAGAATTCTAGCAGAAGAGTGACATGACACTATTTCTAGAATAGTTGTTTCATGGTAAAAACTGACTGGAGGGGAGAAAAGATTGGCTGGGGAATTGGGTTAAGAGGTGTTCATCGTTTTTGTTTTGTTTTGTTTTTTATTATGCAAAGTAGGAATCAGTGGTAACCTCTACTACTAAATGTAGGAGCTTCGTGGACAGAGCAAGATTTCCGATTTGGAAATACATGGGAAAAAATGAAGAGAAACGGATAAATGATTAAGTACATGTAGTATAGAAAATGAGAGCAAAAGGGAATTTTTGACTAGCTCCAGATTTCTATCTCCAGCAACTGAAGCCATGATGATGGAATACAGAAAGCTATGGAAGACAACAAGAAAAGCTGTTGTATGGCACACTGGAGAACTTATCCATCTTGCATAACAGACCTTATAGCTATAACTCCCCATTTCCCTCTCCTCCAAGCCCCTATCAACTACCAATCCTCTTAACGTCTATGTAAAAATTTGATTCTCTTAGATGTATAATATAAGTAAAATCATGAGATTGACCCTGACCCCGTAGTAAAGAAATAGCATTACAAATGACTGACTGCATGGCTGAATACTGTCCCTGGTGGCCTGAAAAATATTCAGGGCATTTGTGCATGTGTGTCCAAAATTTCCAACAGCATAGGTAAATGGAGGAGAAGGGATTGATGTATGACAATGTCTCATTGGGAGATGTTTTCTCCCTCTTTCTCTCTGGCAAGTGCACATAAAAAATTTCTTAAAGAGTAAAATCATGCAATATTTGTCCTGTTTTAAAATAGTTGATTTTTTACACATGTAATCACTGCATATCATTACGGCATGCAAAATGAAGTTTTTCTAGCATGGATGCACTGTGTACTAGTCCAGTTTAAGATATTATCATTCATGTTATCATCAACAGATAATTTTTTCCATTTCTGTGGCCCTTAAAAGTTGTGTTTCTTTCTTTTATTAACTGGCTTATTTTCACTTAGCATAATGTTTCCTAGTTTCATCCAGTAGCATAGGTGAGCCCAATGGCAATTTTTTGTAGAAAAAGAAAAAAAATACTAAAATTCCTATGAAACCACAAAATTTAAATGGAACTTGAATAACCCAGAAAATTTGTAACAAAAACATAGCTGAAGGTCTTCCATTTGCTAACTTCAAAACATATATTATAAAGCTACAGTAATAAAAAAACAGTTTGGTACTAGACCAGCAGATGGTGTGACAATTAAGGCACCAGATTCCCCATGGCTGACTGCACGGTTTGGGTCCCAGACCCTGCATCTTGAAAATCATGCCTGGCACATGTACTTGTGTGCCCCAAGTCCTGAGGTGAGACTGGAGGGAAAGGAATTGTGCAGCCATCCCCTCTGAGGGGTAATTTCTCATTTTTTCCACTCTTTCTCTCTCTCTGGTGAGCATACACATACTTATAGCAAAAAACTACAAAAGCAAAAAACTACAAAAGCAAAAACAGAAAACAGTATAGTACAAGCAGAAAGTAGACCAATAAAGTAGAATAGAGAGCCCAGAAATAAACCAACACATATACGGTCAAATGCCTCTTTGACTAGGGTGCTAAGTCTACTTGTGGGAGAATAAAGAACTATATACCACATACAGAAATGCGTTCTAGGGTCAGTAGGCAGTGTGGAGGTTGAAGTGGCTGTATTCCACATGGACAACTTTGTGGTTCAAGTCCCAGATCATGGGGTTTGAAAAACATGTTAGGCGTATGTGCATGCATACCCAAAATCCCAAGAGGAAAAACGAAGGAAAAGGGATTACAGTATAGTCATCCCCTCAGGAGGTGATCTCTCACTTTCTCACCCTCTCTTTTTCCTAATGAGTACATGTGCCATATAGAAAAAAAAATCAAAAATAATTTTAAATGGATTAAAGACTCAAATATAGATCTGAAATTGAAAAATGCCTCCAGGGAAACATAGGGGAAAGCTTCATGATGTTGGTCATGGCAATGATTTCTTAGACATGACACCAAAAGCAAAAGACATAAATAAGTGTCCAACTAGAAACTTTCTGCATAGCAAAGGGTGCAATGAACAGAATAGAGAAGCAACCCAAGGGATGAGAGAAAATAGTTTCAAACTACATATCTGAAAAGAGTTAATATATCCATAATATAAAAGGAACTTAAAAATTCAATAGCAGCGACCAGCAGATGGCATAATGGTTATGTTGCTGGACTCCCACATAGTCAACCACAGTTCGAATCCTGGATCCGGCAGCTTAAACTCACATGGGTACATGTGTGTACATGCCCAAGATCCCGAGAGCAGAATGAAGGAGAAGGGACTGTGGCATGGCCATCCACATGGAGAGTGATTTCTCACTTTCTGTATCTCTGTTTCTCTCTGTCTCTTAGGTGAGCACACATACCCTATAGCAAAAATCTCTCTTAAAAAGAAATTCAAGAGACCAGCACTTAACGTAATGGCTATGTTGCTGGACTCCCATGTAGTCAACCGTGGTTTGAGTCCCGGTCCCTTTTCCTTTAGAAACTGCTACCTCCTCGGTCAAATCATCTCCCACTCAGATTACTGTAAGACATCTCCACTGGTCACCAGTATTTACTCTTGCACCTTCTCTTGCCTTTCTCTTGCTCTCTCTCTTATTTATTTATTTATTTATTTATTTATTTTTACATTTTTCCACAAACATTTACTTTACATATCAAAACATTTTAGCTCATACTCCATAGTTCTTGACACCTTATAAACAACTTTCAAAATTTCAAAATACTGAATTTTAAAGATAATATTAAAAATGTTTCTTATAATTTTGTATAATTTTGTGACTCTATAACAACAGAAACAATATGGCTTTAAATATTCTTGCCTTTCTTTACGGCAACATAGAAGCCAGAGTGCTCCTTTAAATATGCTGCCACCCTGCTCAAAATCACTTGGTGGGGTCCTACTGACATCAGAGTAAAAGTCTGGTTTAATTTCTCAGGTGTTGTTTTTACACACAAGCGACCCTTGACAAATTTCATCCCAAGAACACATATTCCCTCCCTGAAGCTGATGTTCATCAGCTTTCAGAAAAATATCAATTACCAAGTTGTTCTTATCGTGTATTGCAGAAGACTGCGAATAAATCCCTATAGTAGGCAGTGATTTTGTCAGAAAACAAAGCAAGAAAATACCTATTTACATCCAAAGACATTGTCTTATGTATCCTTAATAATCAATTATCAGAGTACCAGAACTTTTTTCCATTCAGAAGAAAAATCTTCCAGTCAGTTTCTGTTCGAGCTGTGTAACATCAATTGGGAGTACTAAAACTTCACTCCAAAGTCGACCACCCAAAGTAGTGTTCAGCTGACTACAAGTTTGGTTGTTCAAACAGTATCCACATGTTCAGTAATTTACTAGAAGAGCTCACAGAACTCACTGCAAGTCCAATTACAGTTATGTTGTAAAGGATATGCATAATGTAAAAATAAATAAATAAGAACATGCGTAATGTGAAGTCTGGGAGGGTCAAACAGAGAGGTTTTGTGCCATCTCCCCCCATGGTGTGGGGCACATCATCTCCCTGCCCAACAGTATTCTCCAGTCAGGTGAATGTATTCACCAGGCAGGAAGTTCTACCAATCTTCAGGAGCCAGAATTTTTATTAGGTTTTAATCTTTATACATGATTGATCAAATCACTGGCCACGTGACAGAACCCAAACTTGAACCCCCTCCTTTCCCAGTACATAGGAACCTGAAAGTTTTTACTGTTAAATCACATGCTTTTGCCTTTCAAGTGACCAATCTCCATCCCAAAATTATCTGGGGAGTCATGGGGTGATCCATTATAAGTCACCGTTAGCATAATAAAGACATTTTTCATATAGGAAATTTCAAGGAGTTTTGAAGCTCCATGCCAGGAAGTAGAGGCAAAGTCAGATACATACTTGCATCGTGAGCATACAAGATAGTGTCACAGAATACAGATTTAGCTGTCTACTGACTTCACATGAAGCCGACGCTCCTTTCTTGAAACTGTACCACCACCACCTTCATCAGCTATAGTCATGTACTTTTTAATAAAATGATTTCCAAATTATTTGGGATTATATACCACATTCCTATTTTCAAATCATACCCATAGCCCCTTCTAATTACTATCGCAAATATCAGCAAGTTTCTGCTTGCCTTAGTCAAATTATATTCCAATAATCTTTTCCCCAAATCCTGCTATATTAAAGTAAATTACAAACGGGAATTTTATTCATTTCCCAACCATAGCCCTGATACTTATATATCACCTTGATACTTAGGATGATGGATATGATAAAAGAAAAAGGACACTGAAAATAACACAGTCTAAGAATTTAGAAAGATTCTGCTGCTCACACAACCACCATGGCATGGAAGTGAGGTGCTGAATAGCTTAGTTCCTTTAAAGAAGACAGCTGGAAAATTTGGTCCATTCCTTTCTGTTTGGAGTCCCAGCTTACCCAAGCAACCCATTAAAGGACAACAGGAAAGATCTTTGATTTTACCTTTTAGATTCTTTTTCTCATCCTCTTAATACCAAATAAGCCATGTACAGTTTCAAACATTCAAACTGGCATAATAAAGAAAAAAAAAAAAGCCATGTTCTTTCTGTGTTTTAATCTATACCCTTATGCGCCTGATGATTATAGCTAACCAAGGCAAAATATTCTCCTTGAATTTAATGGTGATATTCTGTAGTTTGTAGCTAGGATGAAAAGAATTACATAGACTTTATTGTATACCATGTTTGAAGAAACATTCTACTTAAAGAAATCATATCAAATAACTGGTAGAGAAAAAGGGATAAGGGATTGAAATTTTCACTAGCTTATGGAATTTATTCTAAATCTTCTGAATATTAAAGTCTCTTTAATTAACAGCAGGCAAATCTAGCATTAGACCTCTGAGTTCTAAGGTTTCTATATTTTAAGCCCATTGATTCCAAACAATTCTCAACTAAGCACAATTAACACTTTAATGAACAGGGCAGGTGAGATAATATAAACCTCTGAGCCATCTTACAGTAAGGCCCAAAGTCACCAAAAGGGAAGGGAAAAATCCCTGTAGCTTTCTGTTTTGTTTTGCCTTAAAATCCTCAGGTCTCTTTTTATGTGAATCCATGGTAACATGGTTTGTTTCACTATTTTTAAGAGATGTTTTCAATAACTTACCGTAGATGATGCTCCAGGGTTATATGCTTTGTTTTTCCTGTGGTTTCTTCCACCTTTGGTATACACTGTTACAGGCACCCAGGAACACCATTACTTCTAAAATTAAAGGGCCATATCCTCTGGAAAAAAAAAAAAAAAAGCATTTGTCATTTGTCATGGCTAATGTTTATTCCTTGAATGAGGAAAGTCTCATCTAAAAATAGGCAATTTCCTCCTCGTGCTGAGGATTCATTTTTGTTTTGGTTGTATCTGAACAGTGGTAAATAGGCTAACTTGACAGGAATAATTCATTTGAATGGTCTTGATCTTTCTGAGGAAACACTTGTTCTCATTTTTCATAGTTTACACCTTTAGTGAACACTGCCTTCTGAAAGGAAGCAGATTAGTATTGACTACAATGTAAAAACAGAACAAAGCAAAAATCCTACTGTTATCTAGTGGAGCTTGACTTTGGGGTACTAATTATCTCTCCAATTTTTTTCTACCTACAAAGAACAGTTTCACATTCAAAGGCAAAAATAAACTATTAAACTATCCAGAATCATTGGAGTATAGGATCATAATATGGAAAAAGTAGGTGGAGTGACCATATAATATTTAAATCATAGAAAACATTTTAGCTTTAAAGAGGATGGAAAGCATATTAGGAATGTCATAGGAGCTGAAAAATTAGAAGCCCCTATTTTTTTTTTGAAAGGTTTTTGCTATAGTGCATGTGCACTCACCAGAAAGACAGAGAGAGACAGAGAGACAGAAAGTGAGAAATCACCCCCCCAGTTGGGATAGCCACACCGCAATACCTTCTCCTCCATTCTTCCCCTGGGCTCTTGGGCACGCACGCACTCGCACCTGGTGTGAGTTTAAGCCACCGGGTCTGAGACTTGAACGATAGTCAACTACATGGAAGTCCAGCAACATAGCCATTATGCTAACTGCTGGTCCCAAGGAGCCGCTATTAAGTGGAGATAGGTTTAACTCTTGCAGATGAAGTTAGAACTATGTAAAAGAGGGGGAAAAATTATTTGAAAGATAAAATGAGGAAAGAAATAATTTGAAAGAGTACAGAGGAATTTCACTGCTTCTGAATGTCCAGATTAGGTGTGTCCTAGAAAGGAGGGAGTGTGTGCAGGGGAATATGCTAGGAGAGTAAGCAGAGAGAATATGCATAAGGATGCCTAAGAATCCAGATATGATCATAGAGAGGAGAAAATGGGAAGGTCTGAGATAGAAAATTGACCAAGGCCTTGCTGAGAAGTTCATAACAAGAATTATATTCAAAGGCATTCTTTGAGCAGAGAAATCGGTTTTTTAAAATGATTGGGAATTTCTCCTTTGATGACAGGGGAATTACCACAACAATCATCGCAGCCAACATGCAGTGAATGATCGCCTTATGGTGAGCACTGTGCTAAGGACTTGGCCTGCTTTATATCATTTAATCGTCACAGAAAATCTATATGTTTTGCAATCTTCACTTATTTCCTAGAAGAAAAAGGCCATTGATCACCTTTGAGTCTTAAAGCTGACTTTCATGACCTCTTTTATAGACAGTATTTCAGAGAAAAAGGATTTTCTGAAATCCATTATTCTGACCTATATCATAAAAAGAGGTAGCCCTGCTCATGTAGATACAGACTATTACTTGGGACAGATAGATGGCCCTAATCAGACCCAGAAGATTTGGAGAAAGTCAGAGCCTTTGAGACCCAGGGATTGTAGGAGGAGTTAGAAGACTTGCGTTCATGTACAAGACCTAATATATGCAAGTTATACTTTTAGACTTGCCCCAAGGAGTAAACTAGAGGCAGAAATGGAATTAGCTATATGAGGCACTTGAGAGCTTTGGATGCCTTTGGCCCATATTCAAGCCTCTGTGAGACCCTCTACAGGCACTTGCTCCCCAAGAGACACAGATAGCAGTGCAGTAGTACAACCAAAGGGAGTCCAATGGGAGATCCAGGAACCAGGCTGGATCTCTACATGCCAAGAAATGGGAGAAGGGAACCAAAAAATGCCTGTGTAACCAGTAAGAGGACATAGAAGTGTTAGAAAAGTCTGTGGGCCACAGAGGTATGATATTAAAAATCTGTGTAGGCTGTGGAGACTTTGAGTTGAGTGGTAAAAGGCCAGGAACAAGTACTTCAGCAATGACTGTCAGAGTATCAGACCTTCAGTATATACCCAGATAGTATGCCTTATCTCAGAAGCTACCTGTTCAGGAGGAGCCTAGAATAGAAACCTAGAACAGATCCAGCAAATCTGCAGATAACACCATGCTAATACAAATACGTCATTTTCTCTGCTGATTCAACATCACAAGTCTTCTCTAAATACCTAGACACAGCCTTGCAGGGGAGAACTGAAGAAGAACAGAGCAACAGAATGGGAAAAGGCAGCTTTTTTTTCTAATAGTAACTAATTACAGAAGATATGGATTGCATTCTCTGATGGATCTAAACTTACCAGAGTGTAAATATTTTCACTCATTAGTGGAAGCTAAAGCTGTTATTGCATAGACATGGAGAAGGAACTGATCAGAACCAGAAGTGGGGAAGAAGTGGGGTGTGTGGGGGCTAAAGAGAAATGGTTTAATAGATACGGGACTGCAAGTAGATGAGTGGAATGAGTTCTAGAGTACTACAGCAAAATAGAGCAACTACAGCTAGTGGCAGTCAATGTCTATTTCAAAATAGCTGGAAGAGAGGATTTCAGATGTTCACAGCACAAAGTCATGATAAATCTTTGAGATGGTGGATTTTGTTATGGCCGATTCTATCACATTTTGTAAACATGTATTGAAAAACCTTACTGTACCTCATAAATATGTACGACTATAATATGACTTCAAAATTATAATATTGGCTTCAGCAGTTGGTATAGTGGTTACATTGCTAGACTCTCACATGGCCAACCACAGTTCGAGTCCCAGACCCATTGGCTTGAAACTCACACCAGGCACATGTGCGTATGTGCCTAAGATCCCAGGAGGAGAATGGAAGAAAAGGGATTGCAGCACAGCCTCCTCCCCAGAGGATGATTTCTCACTTTCCCCTCTCACTGTCTCTGTCTCTCTCCCTCTCTGGTAAGTGCACACACCCTAAGGCAAAACTTCTAAAAAATCATTATAAAAAAATAGCTCTCCCAGTCACCACTGTCTAAAACAAGTATGCAAATGTATATCCACCAAGAGCGCATATATTTTTTGTACTGTGATATCAGATTTGGGGGATTTGTTGTGTTGTAGGATTTTGCATCTATAATCATGTTTGCTCCTTCAAAGAGAAATAGAAATTTTGAAATAATCTATTACTTGAAGGTTTTAATGACCCTGCCTACAGAATTATATTGACTGTCTCTTTATTTTTGATTGATACGTTTTGAAAACTGTCTGGTTATTTCCTTAATTAGGTTTGAGTCAACTTTGGTATCATACTAGTCTCATTAAAACTATCATCTAAGTTATTTATTTCTTCTCATTAGTTTTCCCTAATTGGCTTATTGGTTATTTATTTTTAAATTCTTGGGTTGAATATTTAGTTAATTTTATTTTGTTTTCTATTCAGTATAAATACTGCTATTCAAAGAGGCTTCCTAAATTTGATTATGCTAATAGGCATTTGTTGATTGCCTCTGGCATTACTTACTGCCCCAACTACTTTCTTTCCTCTGGAAAATCTCCAGAATTTGGCCACTATGTAATGCAGTTTTAAACTGAAAAAAAAAAAAGAAAATGTAAATCATGCTGCACAAGAACCTAGGGGACTTCTGGGTGTCAATGTCTCCCCGCGGATACAAGTTATAAGATTTTATTCAAGACCAGAATGGTAAGATATTATGCCTTATCTCAGAAGCTACCTGTTCAGGAGAAACCTAGAACAGAAACCCAGAACAGGTCCAGCAAATCTGCAGAGAACACCATGCTAATACAAATACCTCAAGACTTTCCACAAAATCTCTCACTTCTTAAATACTCCATAATTGCATGTAACATGTGTTTACCATTTTAAGCGAATCACAGTGATTTCACTACAACTTGAAATTTTTCACATAAGCAGGCAAAATACATACTTCATATACATTTTTATTAGTTACCCCTTTGGATGTCATGCTGAACTGAAGCAAAGGTCTGAGGCAGTGGTCATATGGCCAGATAACTTTCCCTCTGCAGTTTCTGCTTTATGTTAGAGGTGAGGACTTGACACTAAGTTACTACAGCTGCTGTGGGTCAGTACACCAGTTCTGCCAGTTGTAATGCTGTCTTTAGTGAAATAAGTAATCTTGAGGACTTATTTGGAAGTACTCATGCATTACTCAAGTAAAACTTACTTAATAATCCTTTATTATTCTTTTACTAGATTGCTTGAACATATTTGCTAATATTTTATTTATGATTTCCCTTAATAGATAGTTTTATGGCCAGAAACCTTATGAATCTACTACCAAAACATTTTTTCCTCTGTTGTGATAGCCAAAATTTAACTAAAACTTAACTTCTTTCTGCCATAGGTACCAGTGCCCTGACTGAAACTGTGTTATATAGTGGTCACTTTATTTAGAAATCTGTCTTACTCGAATGCATACTAGATAACCACAAATGGGTTTTCACTGTAACTCTTCAAATAATTCCCAACACTGAAATTCTCACTGGCTGAGTGGTATCTGAGACATCATCTCTACTGTCCTAGATTCTCTGATAACAAAGATGTTTGGAAATCCTGCCTGTATACACTTTCATAACGTTCATTTTTCAGAAATCAAGAATCAAATGAATGCTTCCTTCCATATTTCAATTATCCCTGTGCTACAAGACCTTTCTTGAGGTTTTCTCTCTGATGTATATGAACTTTTACTATCCTGAAGGGTCGATGCAAGTGATTCCTAATGATTTGTATTTTGCTTTTTTTTTTTTTAATACATTTTTTTCTTTATTTACATTCATTCACTGTACATCATTATAGCATACAAAATGAGATTTTTCCATTGAGAATACACTGTATATTGGCTCAATCAAGCACATCAACATATGTGTTATTGTCAACAAATCATTTTCCATTTCTTGTTTTCTGTATATTTTGCCTTTTTTCCCATCCTTGATTCCCTATCTCACCCTCTGCCATCTCCCACCCTCCTCCCACACTGTGTCTGGTATCTATTGTTGCTTTCTATGCCTCCCCCATTTTATTGTTTCACTAATTATCTTAATAAATCTAAATATTTTCAATAGCAAGCACAGCTGATATGTACATATCCATGAACACAAGACTGACTTTAGGCATAAACCTCAGTGAATAGAATGAACATACTGTAAAGTAGCACCTAACTAGGGCTATATAGCTTAACTGCAGTCATCAAATAGGTATTTCTAATGCCTATTTTTTTTCTTCTGAAAATTTTTTTTATTAATTTACATTCATTCCCTGAGCATCATCACAACATTCTAAATGTGGTTTCCCATCTAGAATATACTATATAGTGGCTTAATAATGCATGTTATCATCCATAATATTCCATTTCTACTTTCATATATATGTTTTTTACCCCATGTCTAGCCCTCTGCCCTATTCCACTCTCTTATTACACTATCTCTGCTGTCTACAGTTGTCTTCAATTCCTTTTCCCCCAACATTTCGTTGATCACACAATATCATAAGTAATCTAACTACTTTCAATAGCAAGATCAGCCGATGGTTTCAAGAAAAGCAGTTTTGAACTGGTAAGGATATTTCTTTGAAACTTAAAGCCTAGAAACAGGTTAGTATTCTGTTCAAATAGTCGGAACATGAATCTATTGATAGCTGAAGACAGGACAAAAGTCCTTAAAACCAGACAACAAAGCTTAGAAGAAAAGCAGCAATATTTTAGTCAAGTCGTAGAATACTGTTTCATCAGTTCAGTCTCATGTACTTAATCTTTCTTCTGTATCTGTTGAGGTTCGATGTTCCAGATTGAAATCTGGGATGTAATACTCAACTCCAGCTTTTGGCCCTACAATTAAGTTGCCCATTTTCTTAGTTTCTGAACTCTTATTTCTGTGTGTCTGCATTTAATTTTACTGACATAGCACTCCCTTAAGAACTTCTTGGAGATCCGGTCTGGTGCTGGTAAATTCTTTCAGGTTTTGTTTATCTGGGAAAGTTCGTGTCTTTTCTTCCCAAATGAACGATAACCTTGCTGGGTACAGAATTCTCGGTTGAAATTGCTTTTCCCTTAATACTTTGAATACATTTTCCCATTCTCTCCTCGCTCTCATTGTTTCCGATGAGAGGTCTGCCGTTAGTCTGATGGGATACCCTTTGTAGGTAACTTGCCTTTTTTCTCTTGCCAGTCTTAGTATCTTGTCTTTGTCTGTGGTTTTGGTCAATCTGGCTATAATGTGTCTTGGAGAAGATCTTCTTGGGTTGATTCTATTTGGGGTCCTCTGTATTTCTTGGGACTGAATCTTTGAGTGCCTCTCCAGGTTTGGAAAATTTTCTTGTAAGATTTCATGGAATAGATTATCAATGCCCTTATGAGTCTCTTCACCTTCTGGGATGCCTATTATCCGGATGTTTGGACGTTTGATGGTATCTAGTACTTCTCGCATATTATTCTCAAATTTTTGGGCCATTTTCTCAGTCTTCGCGGTGGATTTTTCTAGGCCAACCATTTTCTCTTCTACATTAGAGATTCTATTTTCTGTATGATCTAGTCTGCTTTTAATACTTTCAAGGGAGATTTTGACTTCTTGTATTATAGCCTTCATCTCTAACAGTTCCATCTGATTCTTTTGTAAAGTGTGAAATTCCTCTTTTAGATCTAGCATGAATTTCCTCACCTCCTGGAACTCTTCAACTCCTTTCTCCTTCCTCTTCAGCAGTTCCTTGTCTCTCTTCTCTTCCATCTCTGTTAGCTTTGCCATTATGAATGTTCTGAATTCTTTATCAGACATTTCCATGATTTCCATTGAACTGTGTGTGGATAAAGAGGAGCTATCCTTTTCCCTTGTGGGAGAGGTATTTTCCTGCTTCCCCATATTTCTTGTGGTCCTGCAGCGATTTCTAGTCATCTGGTGGATGGTCGGTTTCTTCCCAAACTTGGAAGTTCAATCAGAGGGTCGAGGAGTGTGCAGAAAAAGAAGCAGAGAGAGGGAAACAATACCAACAGCAAAAAAACAGACAAGA
>NW_006206691.1:226403-277290 GCF_000334495.1 Tupaia belangeri chinensis
AAAAAATAAAAAAAAGAGAGAGCGAGAGCGAGAGCGAGGACAGAGACAGACGTAGAGAGAGACAAAGGCAGATAGAGACAGGAGACTTGAAAGGGATCTTCCTACCACGCGAGTTTTGGATGCTGGAGGCCCAGTTATCAGTGGGACATCTTCCTTTCTCCCCAAATGGCTAGATCACAGGAGCCATGGAGCTGTCTGCCTCTTGAAGAAGGGCTGTTCACGCGAGTTTTGGATGCTGGAGGCCCAGTTATCAGTGGGACATCTTCCTTTCTCCCCAAATGGCTAGATCCTGTATTTTGCTTTTTTGTTTGTTTTTCTGCCATACAGTGTGTGCACTCATTGGACAGAGACAGTAAGAGGGAAAGTGAGAAATCATTCCCTGGGGGTATGGCCATGCCACAATGCCTTCCCCTCTAATCTTCTCCTGTGATTTTTGGCACATATATACCTGTTCCTGGAGTGATATTCAAGCTGCCGGATCCAAGACTTGAACCATTGTCAGTCATGTTGGAGTCCAGCATCTTAACCACCATGCCATCTGCTAGTCCCTGATTTATATTTCTTTGACATTTAAATAAAAAATGTGACTGGCATAAAAAAATCAGATAAATAAGCAAGAATCCTAACATGGATTGCATATGTAACTTCTCTTCCCAGGGGTGCCACCATCTAAATGAGGTGAGACAATTCAGGACTGCCTTGGGTTATTTTATGTCCGTAAATGTCTACACACCCTGAGGAGTGGAACTAAGATAAACATTTCTCAAGCAAAACTACTCTCTACTTTTATTGCTCTTCGATTTTCAGTAAAGCTTTTAAGATGTAACTGTAAGAACAGACACAGTGATGCTTTCTCTTTTCTATATAAGAAGATAATAAACAGAACTCAAATACTCCCATTGTATACCTTTTCTTCATGAAGTCATACACAATAAAGCAATAGCAAAATAACCAAATACTTATAAATTCCCTTCTTTATAACAGCTGCAAATCAGTTTTTAACATATATTTGATCCTAGGAAATTGGTAGGAACTATCTTGTGATGATAACATCTATAACAAAGCAATTTCTCTTCTTGAAATGGCAACTTGCAAATATCTCTGTGGTTAATTGTGTTCTTATAATTATTTCAGGAAATAATCAAAATAGACTTTTTCTTATGATACACAGGATAATATTACTTTATATTCTTCCTTCTTCAATTAAAATCAATAGGTTTGATATTTTTGAATTGAAATAATTTTATCTATGCTCAGTATGTCTTTCATATAATCTTAAAAGGTTTTGCTGTAGGATGCATACACCCACCAGAGAGAGATGAAAAGAAAAAGAGAGAAGGAAAGAGAGAAATTACACACCAGGGCACATGGCCACACCAGAATCCCTTCTCCTTTGTTCTCCTTTCAGGACTTTGGGCAAACAAGCATTCATGTGTTTTGCAAGCCACCAAGTCCAGGACTGGAACCACTTAGCTGGCCATGTGGTATCCAGCCACCTTAACTACCATGCTACTGGTTGACCCTGTATTAGTTATCTTTTGATGCATAATACATTTCTACAAATCTAGTGGCTTAAAGCAATAACCAATCATTGACTTCCAGTGTCTATGGGTCAAGAATCTGAGTACAGATAAGCTTAGTCCTCTGCTCAGGGTCTCATTAAACTGAAACCTAAGTACCAGCTAGAAGTGCATTCTCACCTGAAGTTCAGATTTTTGGCACAATTTAGTTCTTAATGTCTGTAGGACTGAGTCATTCATCACATAGAGACTACCGGTCATTTTCTGCCACGTGGTCCTCTTTGAAACACTGCAATTTGCTTTCTTGAAGGGCAGGAGGAGAATGTATGGTACTCTTAACATGCTTTTCTGTTCAGTTCTTCCCACCAAACACCTGCACCCCCACCTCAGTGCTGTCTCTGGTATCTGCAATTGTCTTCTCTATTTCTACTTCTTCAAATCTTTCAGTTTCTGCCATAGAGTACAGACATTAGGTATATATTGAGCAGGGACTTAGAGTATTTGTTTCATAGTCTGACTTATTTCACTTAGTATTAAATCTAGATTCATCCACTTTGTATTGAATGACAGAAATTGGCTATTTGAAAACCACCTTTCATTAATCAATAAGTATGATAATGACAGCTGATAAATACTAAAGGCTTTGTAACAATTATATACATTTTTGAGCTTTGCTAAATTAGTTTAGGTTATCTTAAAATCTCTGTGAAGCATTAACTTTAGCCTCCCACTTAAAACATAATAAGGTACATAAACAGGGAAAGTTTTTCTGAGGATTTCCTTATCCTTCTCAAGCCTCTTTTTATTGATAGCTGTAGATATCTATAAATTGCTTTCTCAAGAATTCAACTATTGGACTTCTTTATTTTTTTCTGGGAATATTGAATTTGTTACGTGTTTACAACAGAACAAATAACTAAACTGAATTAAAATTTCACTAAATTCTATTAGGATGAGTATGTTGTATATGATACATTTTGCTTTTATTTTGCAATAAAAAGTTTTTGTTCTGTTTTGTTCTATTTCTTAGTGTCCCACTCCTGGTAGGGACTTACAGCTCTTGTTCCAGAGTCAATTTGCTTCTTCTAATTTATGATCCTTAAAAATATTTAGCACAATATACAGTTTTCATGCTTTTATAATTGTTTTTTTTTTTTCTGCCATTTTTCTGTTACAATTTCTGAAGACTATCTATCTTACTAAATGAGTAGGTTATCCAAATAGTATATTTTTGGCTCTAAGCCTAGTCTTAAATCCCCTGGTTCAGCTATAGGAAGACCCACTTGCCAAACTCAAATGGCAGAACTTCTGCCCATGGCAAGTGGGCAAGCGTATTGGCCTTTGTTGAGCCTGTGTCCTAGACTTTTATGTGCGCTTCTCACAGCAATTCCTCCCCGATTGCACTGACTATTCTTGAAGTAAGCATGTGACACAACATAGTCATAACAAGACTTTGGCTGCCTGTGTAAAGTACACCCCATTACCACTACATTTGAATTTGGAAAGATGTGAACTTTGAACTGCTGGAGATTCCCATGTGAAACCTGAGACAGACGGAAACGCTCTAGGCTATGTAGTGACTTCTGTCACTGGTCAGTTAAAACTTTTTTTCCTTTTTAATTAGGAAATTAAACTCATACACATGCACATGGTAAAAATTCAGACAATGGAGGCCAGCAGATGGCATAGTGGCTATGTCACTGGACTCCTATATGGCTGATCACAGTCGAGTCCTGGACCCGGTGGCTTTAAACTCACACCAGACACATGTGTGTGCATGCCCAAAATCCTGGGAGGAGAATGGAGAAGGGAATGTGGCATGGCCATCACCCCTGGAGGGTGATTTCTCACTTTCCCTCTCACTGTCTTTTCTCTCTCTCTCTCCTCTCTCTCTCTCTCTCTCTCTCTCTCTCTCTCTCTTTCTCTGCGAACACCTATGCCCTAAGGTAAAAAACCTCTTTAAAAAATTCAGACAATGCAGTACATACTATTAACATACTCTTCCAAATACACAGGGAGAGAGTTTTAGTGCCTGTGTTTATTTTTTATGAGGATGGGCAAGTAATATTCACACAAAAATATATTTATTCAAATATTTCATGTTCCGTGCTATAAACTAGAAGCAACTTAATATCTTTCGTTGGGTAAATGGGTAAACAAAATCTGGTACATCCATACCATGGAATCTTACTCAGCAAATAATTAAAATGGGGGAACAAGAGGTATTTGTTGTATATGGGAGGAGGAGAACCAAAACTGAAACTATTCTCATTTTTGTCCAAGTTTAAAATTTATATAAAAAATCCTAGAGGAAATCATGTAGTAAATCATAGCTATATTTTTTAGAACAAAGAATTGGTTAGAACTTGAGAGTGGCTGAATTAATATCCAGATTACTAAATGCAGTTACATATGGAGAATTAAGCACTATCTCAGGTATATGGGGACATCTGTACACTGTCTGCATACATTGCTTTCTTTTCCATAAAAAAATCTAAGCAAGAAATTATGAAAATATTTAGTATTTTTAGACTACTCTTTAAAAAAAAATCTAGTCCCATAAAAACATTTCTCCAAGCAAGAAAACCCATTTTATTCATTAAAACTGTCAATGAGAAAATTGGCACTGCTTTTCATTATTAAAATATTTATTTAAAAAGATAAAAGAAGCAAAATGTATACACTTTTAAAATATTTCACTTTTAAAATCATTTGAACATTTTATTTTTTTTATTTCCAAAATGAATTCAAGTATTGATCTTATTTTACCTTCAAACAACTCCCAAGGAAAGGTGTGATTATCAGTCCCATTCTAAAGATGTAGAAAGTGAAGTTCAGAGAAATGAGGTCTCTTGCAAATTTTGCCTGTGGCTAAGCAAGATTTGGAAAAGTCCATCAATACCATTCACTGCACTGTCTGAATATTGACCATGTGCATAAGAGTTTGATTTCCAAATTAAAAAAAAAAAAAAAAGAAAAAAAATTGGGGACCAGCAGATGGCGCCATGGTTATGTGGCTGGACTCCCATGCAGTCAACCACATTTTCAGTCCTGGACCTAGCAGCTTAAAACTCATGCAGGGAGCATGTAGTGCATGCCCAAAATCCCGAGGGGAGACTGGTGAAGAAGGGAGTGCGTATAGCCATCCCCTCCCAGGGGTGTTATCTCACTTTCTGTTTCTCTATTTCTGTCTCTCTGGTGAGCACATGTGCCCTATAAAAAAAAAAAAAAAAATCTCTTTCCAAAAAAAAAAGTTTGAAATGGCCAGATCATCGCTCAATACATTGCATAGAAAGTTTCTGTCTTCTTCAATCTCACAGATCAAATAGAAAAAAATGTACTCTATTCAATGGAAAACATATTGAGCATCCACCATAAACCAGATACAGTGGAAATTACTGACAATTACAAATATGATTAAAACTCACCCATTTACTTCTTTCCAGGAGCTGCAGCCTTCTATCAGGACTGGGTAGCTACGATCTCTGCACCCGGAAGCGGAACCAGTGATGAGTGCTCAGGCTCTCAGGCCCGTCGCCCAGCGCTTCTTGCTCATGAAGGTCACATCCAGCATCTAAAACTACAGCCCAAAACAGAGCCAACAGCTCTTCCTTTAGCTGCAGTGTCATTTATTCCAGGATTCAGTATAAAGCATCAGAGATGGGTAATTCTAAACAGGCTAATGCCTAGGAAATGCACTTTCCAAGGCCTCAATCCCAGAACTTTTTCTTTCAGGCATATCAATTGCAGCCCAGGAATCCTAATTTTTTTTTTTTTTTAGCAAACTCCACAGAAGCACAGATGCAGATGTTCCACAGAAACCATTTTTTTTAGGAAACACTGACTTGGAAAACTTTTTTCTTACTTCTTTGCTTTATAGAAACTAAACAGCAGCTACAATATAAAATTAGGCAGTCTTAAGGTAGCTTGTCATTGCTCTAATAATTTTTATAGCTGTGTTTTTAAAGAATATGTGTAACCATATTAAATGAGATTTTTTTTTAAATTTTCTCATTCATTCATGTCTGAAATCAATCAACCTGTTGTTTCTGCATTAGTTATTCTGTAATGTGAGTCTAATCCTCTGGGACCAGCTATTACAGCAAACCTAATTTTTTTCTGAGATTTCCTCTGAAACATCATGCATTTAAATAAATAGATAAATAGAAATATCAGTCTTCAAACAGCATCATCTTTATCTCAACAAAATCTCAGCAATTTCTGTGTTTGAGTGAACATAAATTTTCTTTTTCTTTTTTCATTTTTCTATAGGGTTAATGCACTTGCCAAAAGAGATAAAAAGAGAAATAGAGAGAGAGAGAATGAGAAATCATCATACAGGAGAATGGCCAGGCCACAATCCTTCTTCCTCTCATCTTTTCTCATGATTTTTTGGCCACTCACGCACACACATTTGGCATATTTTTCAAGTCACTGATCTAGGACTCCAGCCTCTCTATCAGCCATGTGGGACCCAGCTGCCTTAACCTCCATGTCACCTTCTGACCCATGAACATAATTTATTAAAACCTTTTTAAAAATTTTAACAAATGGTACCACAAACTGGCACTTCAATCTGCCTGTGCATTTCATAACAGTGGGTTCTCTCAGATCGTTGCTTATGCATTTTAGAGTTATAATTTAAAGTCAATCAGTAAATTGTAGTGAATTTCCACTTATTCATGATAGTATGAAAGGGCAGTGATTTACCAGGAAGCTTTCAGTGTAAATTGTATGAGCAAGGACGGAAATCTAAACAGTATTAATTCTTTTTATGTGTATGCCAGCAGCATGCATTTTGATGGCACATTTAAAAGCTAATGCTAAAATGTAAATTTAGAAGTTAAAAACTGATATCTGAAAAATTTACAATAAAACATTCTAAGAAAATAGATAAAACTAAAATAAATGTATTCCATTTTATTACGTTTTGGTCCTTTTAAGGTTTAAATGGCTTTTGATTGAGTACTGTATATTTACTGAACATATCAAATATTTGTAATACTTTGTCATTCTATCACTGACAAGGCCACTTAAATATTTCTTTCTATATCCCCACTCACTTTTATTTGTTTAGTTTCACTTTGTAAAGCCATTCAGCTGGCATAAGCCACTAAAAATGTCAGAAGATAGAAGAAATAAAAATTATAACCTGTTTTTTTTTTTTTCTTCCAAGCAGCCTTCCAATTTCTGCTGCAGCCTTCAGTAATTCGAAGCTTTAATTCTCAGTTAAATTGAATGTGGTAATCATTAATATCTAAGTAAAACCATAATTTAAATCAAATTTAAGCTAATCATCTTTTTCTCTCTGTATGGTTAAGACTTAAAATAGAAAAGACAAAGAAAGATACAAAGGATAAATAGCATGCTGATGGGCAGTGGGATGTTATTGAGCTCTTTTCCCCATCATTACCATGATCTGTTCTTAGTTTTCATTAATCATTGTATTGTTAACAACGTGGTAGTTAAGAGGAGCCAAGATGCCTTTCTTGTTTACCAGTATGTGGGGTAGAGAGATTTTCAACAGTTTATAACATTTTAGAATTCATCTGCTGAAGAAATGAGTTTCAATAATTGCACCATTAATTCAATCCGAAAATAAGCTCCAGAAAATCAACTACGAAACCATCCGACAAAGAAACAGGAAAAGCTTTAACATTTATGAAAGGCAGTGCATTTTTACTGAGTAAGTGTTGAATTAATGACCTGAGAGTTGATTCTCAAACACTGATTTGAAAATGCTCTTAGTCTTTGCTTTATTAATTGCAATCTATCCAGGAGGGGCTCCCTAGGAAGCAGCCAGCCAAGGGTTCTTTGGGAGTGTTATGGGATCGACACCTGTGGAAGGGAGGAGCAGGGAAGGAAGGGAACAAAATTAAGACCCTGGGAGAAATCGAGCTATGATGAAAACCTCTTAGCCAACCTTCCATGAGGAGATGTTGTTCTAGTAGGGTAATGGGTCTAGGCCTTTGTTCCTCCTCCTGACTAGCTGACGGCCACCTAGGAGTCAGCTGTAATCTTCAGCTCAGTGCCTATTGGTGTCTGACAGGTGAGTGTTTCCTGCTAATGAAGCTTACAGAAGCTGGGAAAATAAGCCTTTCTTTCCTGAAAGAGTTTGTGTAAAACATCTACCATAAGCCAAAGTTCTAGTTACCCATAGACATGTGTGCACATACAGAGTTTTCAAAAATTTCACGGAAAATGTGTATTATGAGATATACTACACATGAATTTTAAACATTTTGTACCAAAATGGGCCTATATTTTAACTTTTCCATGAACTTTCCTGAGGTCTCCTTCATGTATGTGGGAAAGTGGAATTAAAGGACAAATGTATTATTATTATTAATATTTTTGCCCTAGGATACATGCACTCACAGGAGAGAGACAGAAACAGAGAGAGAAAGAGAGAGGCAGAAGTGAGAAATCATCCTCCAGGGGGATGGCCATGTCAGAATCACTTCTCCATTTTCCTTTCAGAATTTTGGGCATACGTGGATGGACAAAGTGCCCAGAGTGTTTCTCAGGCTGTCTGGTCTGGGACTCAAACAGTACTATAGTGTATGTATCATCCAGCTGCCTTTACCACCATACCACTGGATGGCCAAAGAAAAAATTAATTTTGGTGCAAAAAAAAAATTGAAATCTATGAAATAGTTTTTTAAAAATAATATATATTTCCATAAATTTTTGAAGATTCTTTGAAGAGAGTCAGTATATACACATTTTTTTTTCTTTTGACACACCAAAACCAAATACTGTAAGAGAGCATGTACTACATAGAGGAGTACAAATACAAATAACTTGCATTATATTCTCAGCTCAGGAATTCACTTGTATAATTTGAAAACCCATTTTTAAGGGCCAATTCTCATCTACAAAAATAAAAGTTTCAACTTAAGGCCAGTCAACATTTCATATAAGAGAAGATAACAAACATTTCAGTTTTGTGACCCGTATGATCTGTCTCAGCTATTAAGTTCAGCTTATATAAGATGAAAACGGTGGGAACCAGCAGTTAGCGTAATGGCTATGTCGCTGGACTCCCATGTAGTCAACTGTGGTTCGCATCCTGGACCCGGTGGCTTAAAACTCATGCCGGGCGCATGTGCATGCGTGCCCAAGATCCCGAGAGAAAAATGGAGGAGAAGGGATTGCGGCGTGACCATCCCCCCAGGAGGTGATTTCTTGCTTTCTGTCTCTATGTTTCTCTCTGTCTGTCTGGCGAGCACATGCACCCTATAGTAAAAATCTCTCCAAAAAAAAAAAGATGAAAATGGTCATAGGCAATATGAAAATGAATAACTTTATCTCTATTTCAATAAAACTATTTGCAAAATAAGTTTTCACAACCATAAGCTGTGGGTTGCAGATCCCTGTATTAAATGAACTTTCTTATCCTCTACTCACCAACACTTTATGGTTTTTTGTTATTGTGTGTTTGTTTTTTGCTATAGGGCATATGCACTCACCAGAGACAGATAGGCTGAAAGCGAGGAATCAGCCCCCAGGGAGGATGGTTCAGCTGCAGTCCCTTCTCCTCCAGTCTCCTCTCAGGATTTAAGGCATGCACGCATATGTATCTGGTGTGAGTTTTAAGCCACCAGGTCCAGAATTCAACCGTAGTCGACTACATGGAATTACAACGACATAACCATTCCGCCATCTGCTGGTCCCACACTTAATGTTTTTATAATTCATTCTTAAAATTAGAAAATGGTTACAGATACCAGATACAGTGTGAGAATACAGTAGGAGAAGGAGGAGAGTCTGAAGAAACACATTAAGGAGAAAAATAGAGAGGCAAGACATTTATGGTACGAAGAAATGTGTTATTATCTGTTGAAGATAACATGTATAGTATTCCCAACTGGACTGGTGAGAAATTTATTCATGTTGGCATATTCACTTTATAAGCTAAGTGACATATGTGATTGAATGTATAAAAGAAATTGAAATAAAAAATATATAAAAAAGAGACAATAGATATCTTCTTTATAGTATATATTATAATTCCTTCCAGAAATAGATAATTCAGGAAAAAAGTATGCTGTCAAAATTTGTTATAGTTTAATGTTTCCCTTCCCTTATTTCAATAACTAAAAATATCTATGAATTAGTTTTAGTAAAAAAAAAAAAAACTTAATATTTTTGAGAGATTTTTGCTAAAGGTACATGTGGTCACCAGAGAGACAGAGAGACAAAGTGACAGAAAGTAAGAAATCAGCCCCCCCCCACCCTGGGGGGCATGGTCACACCACAATCCCTCTACTCCATTCTCCTCTCAGGGTTTGGGTATGCACACACACTTGCCCAGAGTACATTTCAAAGAACTGGGTCCTAGACTCAAGCCACAGTTGGCCATGTAGGAGTTCAGCACCTTAACCACTATGCCACATGCTGACCCAGGTGGCATGGTGTTTAAGATAGCTAGAATCTACTTGTTTGACTGCATGGTTGGAATCCTAGACTCAGCAGCTTGAAAAAAACATGCCTGGTACATGTGTGTGTACCCCAAACCCCAATGGGAGAAGAGATAGATGAAAAGGGATTGCAGTGTAACCATTTCCTGTAGTGGTGAGTGCTTTCTCACTTTCCCTCTCTGTCTCTCTTTCTCTTTGTCACTCCCTGTCTCTCTCTCTCTCTGGAAAGTTTATGCATCCTCTGTCATATTAAAAATAATAATACTTAGACAATTTCTTTATCCAATAGATAATCTAAGTTTAAAAAATAAACACACTATCTTGGCCTTTTGTGAATTGCAGCAATTTTTCTACAAGAGCTTTCTGAAATGAAGAATAAGAATGTTTATTAGAGATCCTTGACTTTCCTATCACTATATCCACAAGACACTCCTAGAAATAACTCATGGTGTTTTGTTTTGTTTTGTTTTGTCCTTTTGAGTCCTGGATTGTGTTGAACAAGAGACAGAGAAAGCCATATGTGTGGTCAATGAACCAGTTCCCAACCAGTGCCTGATTGAAAACCAAATATCAAGGGTCTTAAGAAAGATCCTAAATGTATGTAGTCTCTTATGAACTTAGTTCAAGACTTAAGCTCTTTAAAACAACTATTTGAATGTGAAAGGATTGATATTTTGAAAAATAAGAATATGTTTTTCACTTTGCTTTGCTCAATGTATGACCTTCTCACCATTTGGTTCAAGGCATTTACCTGAAGGATTATAAAATGATCATTTCAAAAGGAATACAGTGAGGAAGAAAGAATAAATATTTAGATTTTGACATTTAATATAAAATTTTGCAGAAAGATTGGAGCCTTGTAATATGGATCACTGAAGTAAGAAAGAATTTTCGAAGTTTCTTTATGCCCTTCTATCAAATCAAGAAACAAGACTAAAGGATATTCCCATAGTAATATGAGGATAATTTTTTTACCTTAAGATAGTTGGCTATGAGGTTTGCTGTTCTATGACTGGATAAATTACAGATAACACTGATGAAATACAATACTTAAATCCATGAAAAAAAGTCTTAGCAAACTGAAAATAGAAGAAACCTCTATAAATATGATAAAGAACATTTACAAAAATGCTCTATAGCTAAAACACACTTAATGGAAAAGAACAAATGTTTTCATCTATAGTTGAGACCCATAGAGGGAAGATGAGAGTGTTCACTGTCATCACTCTTATTTTAAATAGTTCTGAAAATTTTAGCCTTCTCAATAAAGAAAGAAAAATAAATTGACCAAAAAAAAAAAGAAGTAACATTGTTTCTATTTACACATTTTTTGTGATTGTCTATTTAGAAAAAAAAAATTTTTTGGGGGGGAGAGGTTTTTGCTGTAGGGTATGTGTGCTCACCAGAAAGACAGAGAGAGAAAGAGAGACAGAAAGCAAGAAATCACTCCCCAGCGGGGATGGCCACACCACAATCCCTTCTCTTTGATTCTCCTCTTCGGATATTGGGCATGCACGCACACGAACCCAGCGTGAGTTTAAGACACTGGGTTTGGGACTCCAACATCATTCAGCCACGTGGGAGTCCAGTGACATAGCCATTATGCCAACTGCTGGTCCCAGAAAATCTTAAGAATATAAAACAAAACAAACTCCTAGAAATAATTATAAACTCAGAAAGATTAAAGAATAAAAAGTTAACAGAATATTAAATTCGATTTCTGTATGCTAACAACAAACTTGTCGGAAACAAAGCTAAAACTAAACTAAAAACTAAAACTAATTAAAAACTAAAAACATAATCCCCAATAAAACTGCTCAAAAGTGAAATACTCAGGACCAACAGTGGGCGTAATGGCTATGTTGTTGGACTCCCATGTAGTCAACAGCAGTTCAAGTCCCAGACCTGGTGGCTTAAACTCACGTTGGGCATGATTATACTCCCAAAATTCTTTTAAAAATGCATTGACTTAAAAAAGAAAGAAGACTTAATGGTGATATGTATTATCATGTCATGGATTAGAAAAGTCAACAAACATATTAATTCTTTCTAACTGATCTAAAGATTCAATGTAATTTTTATCAAAAGACCAGCAAGTTCTTTTTAATAGAAATAGATGTATTTATCTTGAAATGTATATAGAAAAGCAAAGTAGCTATAGTGATAATAACAATTTTCATAAAAAGAAAAGAGTAGGAAGACTTACACAATAGAATGTTAAGGCTTACTATATAACTACAATAATCATCACAGTGTATTGTTAGTGGATAAAGAGATACATAAATCAATGGAACAGAATAAAAGCCCAGAAAAAACAAACAAACAAACAATATGGTCAAACAAATTCTGACCAAGATAAAGAAATAATTCAATAAGGGGACCAGCAGTTAGCGTAATGGCTATGTCTCTGAACTCCCATGTAGCAAACTGCAGTTTGAGTCCCAGACCCGGTGGCTTAAACTCACCCCGGGCGTGTGCATGCATGCCCAAGATCCCAAGAGGAGAATGGAAGAGAAGAGATTGTGGTGTGACCATCCCCCCTGGGAATGATTTCTCACTTTCTATATCTCACTGTCTCTCACTGTCTTTCTGGCCAGTGCATGTGCCCTATAACAAAAACCTCTCCAAAAAATAAATAAATAAATCATTCAATAGGTGGAAGAATTGGCTTTTAAACAAATGGTATTGGAATAGTTGAAAAACTATAGGAGGGAAAAACAAGAACCTCAACCTAAACCTCGTACTTCATACAAAAAATTAACTTAAAATGGATTAACTCAAAATATCATTTAAGGGAAACAGCAGATAGCGTAATGGCTATGTCACTGGACTCCCATGTAGTCGACTGTGGTTCAAGTCCTGGACCTAGTGGCTTTAACTCACGCCAGGCGCATGTGCGTGCGTGCCCAAGATCCTGAGAGGAGAATGGAGGAGAAGGGATTGTGGCATGGCCATCCCCCCTGGGGGGTGATTTCTCACTTTCTATCTCTGTCTCTCTCTGTCTCTCTAGAGAGCGCACACGCCCTATAGCAAAAAACTCTCCAAAAAAAAAAAAGAATGTAATATACCATGGAGTATTCAAATAAGAAAGAAAAAAGGCATAAAATTGTCCAGTGAAAGAAAAAATTGGCATATTTAATTGACGTGATCATGGCAAAAATTTTCTTAGAGTGATTTTAGTAGATATTAGACTTAAGGAAGTTGATATTGAAAAAAGTAGACTACTTATTAAGGTCTTAGTTGTTTGAGGCCCGTATTACTCTGATACGAAAGTGAAACAAAGACTCTACCAAAGAAGAGCACTACAGGCCAATATCCCCAATAAATATAGATGTAAAAAGTCCTCATAAAACACTAGCAAACTGAATTTAACAACACATTGAAAGAATTATCTGAGGTACAGGATGATTTTGAACATATGAAAATCAACCAACGCAATACTACATTGACATAACAAAAACAAAGATTAAAATTACATGATCATCTAGGAACCAGCAGTTAGTGCAATGGATATGTCGCTGGACTCCCATGCAGTCGACTGCAGTTTGAGTCCCAGACCCAGTGGCTTAAACTCAGGTCGGCCACATGTTCTTGCATGCCCCACAATCTAGAGAGGAAAAAGGAGGAAAAAGGATTGCGGTGCAGCCATCTCCCCTGGGAGGTGATTTCTCACTTTCTGTTTCTCTGTCTCTCTCTGTCTTTCTGGCAAATGTACGCACCCTATAGCAAAAACCTCTCCAAAAAAAAAAAAAAATCACATGATCATCTCAATACACGCAGGAAAAAAAACTGACAAAATTCAACACTCCTTCTTGACAAAAAGACTCAGCAAACTGAGATTAAAAACAAATTACTAGCCTTCTACCCCTGAAACCCAAACACTTAGCCAGAATCCATCTACACTTGGGGTGGGCCCTGCTTATTTAACTGAAGAGCGTTTGCTCCAACCTCTCCTTCCAGCCCAAATGCCTTGGTACTTAGGTGGTCTGTCTTCTGTCTCTGTATCTCTATGTTTAAATGATTTTATTTATATGTTTTAAAAAATTTCAAGTACTATCTCTCACCTCTGACCTAACCTTTATGTTGCTAATTTCAGAATCTATCAACATTTGAGGTGGGCCCTCCTCCTTTCACCCAGCATGCAAGCACATCATGTGGTTTTTATTTTTTGTCCTTTTTTTAAAAAAAATAATCTTTTTCAACTTTTCGGTGATTCTTGTCTTTTTTTCTCCCTTTTCACTTTGTTTTCTTTTCTTTTCCCTGACTTTCTCACTTTGCTTCTCAGTTCCCCCCACACTGAGTGTTTTGACAGGTCTAGGTGCACAGAATAGTTTTAGGGTCATAGAAAAACTCAATTCCCACTGAACCTGCTGCACAAAGGAAAAACTCATCTTCATAAATCTGAACTCAAATCCCTTTCTGTAGATATCATATTTCAAAACACTGTAGAGGAAAGAAATTGGCATAGAAGTACCTCACAGTAAAGTGAAGCATATGAGCTTACAGTTGCAGAAAACTTCCCTAACAAATTAGCCAAAAGTGAATACACCACCAAGTGACTAAAAATCAGAGAAAAGAGACTGTAAAGTGAACAGAAGGGAGAAATATGGAGCTGCAGAGAGAGCACGGCTCATCTCCTTCCATGTACCTCTGAACTCTCCATTGAAATCCTACAGCTCAGCCCAGGTACACTTATTCTCCAGAAATCAGGATACCTATTATATTTTCTTCTTTTTTTAATTTCATTTTCTTTTATACATTCAATCACATTATGTAGCTTACAGAGTGAATATTTCAACATGTGAACATTTCTCCCTAGTCCAGTTGATAAAACTATAAAATTATTTTCAACAGATAATACCACATTTCTTTGTCCCCCTTAATGCCTTACCTCTATTTTTCTTCTAAATGTCCTTCCTCAGACTCTAATCTTTCACACACACTATATCTAGTATTAATATCCATTTACTGTGTTTCTATATCCTTTAGTCAATCAGTTTCAGTCATAGAATGCAGACACTCGATATATATTAAGTAGGGACATACAACGCCGCTTCTTCATAGCCTGGCTTCTTTCACTCAGCAGTAAATCTTCTATATTCTTCCATTTTCTGTCAAAAGCCAGAGTTTTCTTGTTTCTTTATGGATAAATAGTATTCCATAGAGTATATGTGCCACAGTTTTTCAATCCATTCATCTATTTCTGGGCATTTGGGTTGGTTCCATGTCTTAGCAATTGTGAATAGTGCCACAATAAACACTGATGTGCAAGCACTTTTCCAATTAAGAATTCTTCTGTCCTTTGGGTAGATGCCAAGGAGTGAGATTGCTGAATCATAGGTAGTTCTATTTGTAAACTTTTGAGGAATCTCCAAATTGTTCTCCACAGTGACTGGACCAATTTGCCTTCCTACCAGCAGTGTAAGAGAGTTCCCCTTTTCACCACACCTCCACCAGCACTTATCATTTTCTGTTTATTTATTTATTTATCTTTTAAATCTTAGTTGCTCTGACTGGGGTTAGGTGGTATCTCATTGTTGTTTTGATCTGCATTTCCCTTACAATGACGGATGTTGAGCATTTTTTTCATATGTCTTTTGGCTGTTCCTATGTCATCTTTAGAAAGTGCTTTTTTCAACTCATTCTCCCATCTTTTAATAGGGTTGATCATCTTTTTTCCAAACAGCTGCTTGAGTTCTCTGTGTATTCTGGTTATCAATCCCTTATCGGATGCATAGTTTACAAAATATTTTCCCATTCTGAGGGCTGTTGATTCACACTAGTTACTGTGTCTTTTGCCATGCAGAAACTTCCTAGCCTGATGTAATCCCACTTGTCTATTTTGGGGATTATCATCTGTGTCTTTGGGGTCTTATTTAAGAAGTCTTTGCCTACCCCAATGTCTCGCAGTTTCCCCAGTGTTTAATAGAAGCAGTTTTATAGTTTGAGGTCTTAGATTTAGATCTTTAATACACCTTGAGTTGATTTTTGTCAAAGGTGAGAGGTACAGATTCATTTTTCTGCAGGTGGAAGTCCCATTTTTCCAGAACCATTTGCTGAAGAGGCTTTCCTTTTCCCACTGGATTGACTGATACCCCATGTTAAAAATCAGTTGATTGTATGTTTGAGAATTTATTTCTAGGGACTCTATTCTGTTCCATTGGACTGAGGTGTATATCATACTGGGAAAAGTCTCTTTACAATCTAAATAATGTATAGCAATTGAATATATAAATAATAATGATAAAGAAAAAACAAATATTGAGTTTCAATCACTGCTGGAACCATGCAGTTAACACAAGCTGAGTATGAAAGAACTGCTCCTCAGACCTAGAGCAAGGACTTGGCTGAGGAGAACTATTTGCAAGGTCAACAGTTTTATGAGTTCTAGACCTCACTTTCATTGTGTTACTGTACTGGCCTGCACTCTGTTTCTCTGCCATGGGCCTTATTGCCATACCCCGGTACCCTATAAAGGCACCCCCAGCCTTACTATAACTTTTACAATAATCCTAAAAGAATGCGGATCCACTAAGGTGGCAGCTGCGTAGGGCAGCGGCTGTGAACAGGAGTTACTCCCATTAGACTCATCCCACCCTCCTGGAAAATGTCAATAAAGAATGCCACATTCACTTCTCCTACTGGGGATTACTAATGGGCGAAGGATCTCAATAGCCAGGAGGGGCTCAGGGACTCATCCACGAGATGCTGTTACCCCAAAGACCATAAGCCACCCTTACTCTCAGGACAAGGGAAGACTGCCATTTCCCAAGCCACAGTCACTAGCAGCATATAGAGAGTCCCAAGTACACAGTAACCTTTAGCTACTCACAAGACCACAGTCCTAAGTAGACTCACCCTCTTAGCTGTTGACTACCCCAGAGATAACATAGGTATTTCACTTTAGTATATACTAACCTTGTCTTTACTAAACCAGACAGGATTTATTTCTAGGCTCTTGTAATTACTGTCATCCTAGCCTGAAGCTGAAGTTCTCAAAAGCTGACCCGAGGCTCAAAATTCTCAAGCCAATCTGGGACTAAAGTAATCAAGCTGGTCTGGGACTGAAAATTCCTGGAAACCCTCTCATCTGAAGACCCTCCCTGGTAATCAAGATCTAAGAAGAAGATGCACCCAAAAAATGGACTTCCTCGTTCTAAAAATTATGACTGTTTATACCTAAACAAAACAGACGTCATGTTTTATGATTATTGTTCCTATACTTTGAATGCCTTACCTTTTAGAGCAAAATGTTTCACTTACTTCCCCTCACCCATCCCATTGCTGTAAAACTCCTTCTATAATAAATACGAATGACTTCTGGCCATCAGGGCTGCAGTCCGGAGTTTACTCTGGCTGTAGCCGACTAAGAACATGCTAAGGGCATGAGGTCTTAGTCTGATTCCTGTTCACCCATGTCGCCTCCCTGTGCACCCACCCTGGCTGGGGTATGGCTCCCGGCAAACCACAAAAGTGCAGGTTGCTTAGTAAGCATCAGGGAAACAGAGCTGCAGAGATATTGCAGGTCATCTCCTCCCACATGCCTCTAATGCTCAAAATTAACTGAACAAATTAGGAAGTAATATACAATCCATCAGATGACCAGAAACCACAGATGCACAAGAAATAAGAGAAACCAAGAAAATATCTCTCACAAGGGAAAAGACAGCCCTTCATCATCCACAGACAGTACAATGGAACTCATGGAAATGTCAGATAAAGAATTCAGAATCTTCAAAATGAAAAAAACTAACTGAGATACACAAAAAGAGAGACAATGAATTCCAGAAGATACAAGAGAAAAGAGAGAATGAGTTCCCAGAGATGAGAAAGTTATTTGATAATTTACAAAAAGAAATACACACCACAAAAAAGAATCAAACGGAGCTGTTAGAGATGAAGGCTGCAATACAGAAAATCAAAACCTCCATCGAAATTATTAAAAGCAGATTAGACCATGAAGAAGGTCGAATTTTGAATCTAGAAGACAAAACTTCTGACCTAGAAAAAATCACCAAAAAAGACTGAGAAATACTAGATACCTTAAAATGCCCAAATATCCAGATAATTGGTATCCCAGAAATTGAAGAAATTAATAAGGGCATTGATAATCTATTCCTTGAAATCCTGGAAGAAAAACTTTCTTAAACAAGAGAGGAATTCAAATATCCAGACCCAAGTAATACAAAGGACCCCAAATAGAATCAACCCAAGATGATCTTCTCCAAGACGCATCATAACCAGATTGGCCAAAACCTTAGACAAAGACAAGATATTAAAATTGGCAAGAAAGAAACATCAAGTTACTTACACAGGTTATCCCATCAAGCTAATGTCAGACCTGTCACTGCAACAATGCAAGCTAGGAAAAAATGGGAAAGTATATTCAAAGTGTTAAATGAAAAAACAATCTCAACCAAGAATACTATACCTGGCAAGCTTAGCCTTCATATGGAAAGAAAAAAATAAAAAACATTCTCAGATAAACAAAACCTGAAAGAATTTACCAACACCAGACCAGCTCTTCAAGAAGTTCTGAAGGGAGTGCTAGACAGGTAGAAATAAGAGCAAAAAAACAACCAAGAAAATAGTTAACTTAATGGTAGGGACATTGAAAATATCAATAATAATGTTAAATGTTAAAACAGGATTTAAATGGAACCATTGGAACACAGTAACACTGCAAACTAAACAGAAGAGAGATTAATTACATGAGACTGAACTGATGAAACAGAATTTTATTACTTTTGACTAAAACATTGTTGATTTTCTTCTATGTTTTGTTTTCCAGATTTAAGGATTTTTGTTTTCTTTGAGTTGTTGATTGGTTCAGTGACTTAAGACACATAAGTTTTTCTCTCTTCCCAACCCCTCTGGAATTGAGAAACATTGTGAGCCATCTTATTTTGTGGCAGAATGGTTTTTTGCATAAGTTCAGTAATATCTGTTGCCTTGCATCAGAAATTGAAAATACTGGTTATTGCCAGGACTTTGACTGGAATGCCACATCTGAAGATATGATCAGTGCACTAAGGAACTAAGGTTGATCTTCAGAAAGCCAACAGAATCTCTTAGAAAGATTGCCTGGTACCATAAACAGTTCTGCCTGCCAGGTAAGTAAAGAATGTCACTTCCTGACAGTCCCAAAAAACTCTAAAGTACTGGTACTTAAACGTACGGTCAGATGGGGAATTCCCGACTTGGTTCAATAGATTTGGGAAGCTTTTTTTTTTTTTTTGGAGAGGTTTTTCGCTATAGGGCGCGTGCGCTCGCCAGACAGAGAGAGAGAGAGACAGAGAGACAGAAAGCGAGAAATCACCCCCCAGGGGGGATGGTCACGCCGCAATCCCTTCTCCTCCATTCTCCTCTCGGGATCTTGGGCACGCACGCACACGCGCCCGGCGTGAGTTTTAAGCCACCAGGTCCGGGACACGAACCGCGGTCGACTACGTGGGAGTCCAGCGACATAGCCATTACGCTAACTGCTAGTTCCCGATTTGGGAAGCTTTTTAAAGAGTCTAATATGAAGTTCCTTACAGAAAATCTATCAAAGCCAACTAAATCAATGAGTATTCTGATGGGACTTAGTGCAAATAATAGACCAAATTGAGACTAAACTTAAATATTTTTGTGAATAAATTAGGTTATGACTCTCTTTAGTAAACCAAGGAATGGAGAGAGAAAAACATGTTTCAGAAGAAAATTACAGTGCACTTGTTACTAGATGTTAGCTTTGTCCATATATGTTTTTTGAGATTTTAGTTTCTACCTACTATTTGAACAGATTGCTAAACTTTTTTCTGGCTTTAAGTCTTAAGCAAATTTTTCTTAGCATATTTTGATTTTGATTCATTAAAGTTAAAACTGCTTTTCTTGAAATTAAAAAAAAAGAATACATAGAAAACAAAAATAAATAAATAAATAAATAAATAACATACCTACTTAATGACCACGTAAGCTATATAATCTTAGCTAGGTGCTACTTTAGAGTATGTTCATTCTGCTCACTGAGTTGTATGCCTAAAGTCAGACATGTGTTCATAGACATGTTTCTATCAACCGTACTTATAATCGAAAATATGTAGTTAAGATCTTTTGTGAATCAATAACACGTAAGGGAAAAATACTAGGAAAAAAACCAATCAGTGAAACTGTGTGTAGGCAGGTACAAGGAGATTGATATATGGAAAAATCTTTACTTTCTGTACAATTTTTCTGTAAACCTGAAAATGCTATAAAATATTCTATTAAAAATGAACAGGTGACAGTGACCAACAGGTGGCATTGTACTTAAGGTGCTGGACACTCCCACATGGCCAACCATGGTTCAAGTCCCAGACCTAGTGGCTTATTTTCTCACTTTCCCTCTATCTTTCTCTCTCTCTGGTCAAATTAAAATATGTGAATGAATAAATAAAATTAAATAAATAATTCTTTAAAAAAATGAACAGGTGATGAAATATTTAACAAATAAAAGAATGTAAATTCTCTGTTGAAAAAATTCTGTAATTTTTACTTTATAAAAAATAAAAGTGAAAAAATTACTATATTTCCTCATTACCTAGACTATATATAAAAATCCAAAAGTTAACATCATATGCAGTATAGAACAGGAACTAAGCAGAGACGCCCACTACTTTTTTATTCAATTGAAAAACTAAAAGACCTAGCTAGAGCATTTTGGCAAGAAAAATTGTAAAAGCTATTTAAATCAGAAAGTAAGAAATGAAATTCCCTATGGCAAAAATCTTAAAATAAAAAGAAATTAAGGTATCTCTGTTCACATATGGCATAATCTTACATGTAGGAAATCTTAAAAATCTACAAAAAAGTGCTAGAATTAATAAATTTATTCAATAAAATTGCAGGATACCATATCAACATGAAAATCAATAGTGTGTCTACATATTAACAGTGGACAATCTCAGAAGGAAATTTTTAAAAATTTCCATTTATTATAGCATCAAAAAGAATAAAATACTTAGGAATAAATTTAACCAAAGAGACAGAAGATTGGACAATGAAAACCATGAAACATTGCTGAAATTAAGTTTTTTTAAAAAGCCCACAAATAAACAAAAAGGCATTCTATGTTTATGGATAAGATGATCAAGGATGGAATGAAAACAGAAGGAAATGATAAACAGGCACTCAAAGACTTTACAAATTAAGATCCAAAAATGAGTAGATACTAGACCAAAGAAAATATAATGTGAAATTTTATTTAGGTGGCTTTCGCTCTTAAAACCTTTTTCCATTTTTGTAGAAATAAAATAACTGGAAATCTGAGTAAGGAGAAAAGTACAAAGAGGTTATGAATCTACCTGGAGACACAAGATCCTCCAGGAAAGCAAAGACTTTTTTTCTTCTAAAGGGTCAAGGTGGGAATAGCTTGTGAAGAAAGGCTAAAAGTGAGATAAGGGATACATAAAGATGAGAAAGAACTTGTTTTATTTATTTATTTATTTATTTATTTATTTATTTCCTAATATGCCTAGTTTTTGCTTAATAGTTGCCTTAATGAGTAAATGGTAACAAACAAAAAACTTACATGTTGAATAGCCAGTTGCCACCCATCTGTTTTAATAAAATAAAACTGAGACCAGCAGGTGGCATGGTATTTAAAGCACTGGATTCCAGCATGGCCAACAATGGTTAAAGTCCTGGGTCCATTTGCTTGAGAATCATGCCAGGCACATGTGCATGCATGTCTGATATCCTGAGAAGAGAATGGAGGAGAAGGGATTTCAGCATTGCCATCCTCACACAGAGAGGTTTCTCACTTTCCCTCTCTCTCTCTCTAGTGAGCACACACACCCTATGACAAAAATGGAATAAAAAAATAAATAAATAAAAATGGCCCAGCCTGGTGGTGCAATTTGTAGTAAACTCAACCACAGTGCTGGAAGCCACATGACTGACTACAGAGGAGATTGATATATGGAAAATTTTGAATTTTGAAATCTTAAAATTTTCCAAATTTTGAAGTTGCAGTTAGCCTCAAAACACACTGGGCATATGCACATGGGTCCAAGATCTTGACAAATAAGAGATCTGGGGAAACAGGATCACAGCACGATAAGACCCTGTTTAGGGTGAGCCTCAACTTCTCTATCTCATATGTGCATGCACGCACTCACTATAATTAATAAATAAACTTTTTTAAAAATAAAACAACATGAATCTGCTGCCCCTTAAAGTAACTATAGTAAGGTTAACTACTATTAAATCATGCATATTTTGAAGTAAATTAAAATTTCAGGCAACATTTCATATGTAAGCACATTAAAATTTCTAAGTTGCTTATATTATAAATTTTAAGTGCCAGAATATAATTTTTTAAAGAACTATTTTACTTAACTTCATTTTTATTTGTTTATTTATTTAATTAAATTTGACCAAAGAGGGACAGAGTGAGAGAGAGAGATTTAGAGAAAGAATGAGAAGATGGGAAGCAGGCCACCAGGTTTGGGATTCAAACCACAGTTGGTAATGTGGGAGTCTAATACTCTTATCCACCATGCCACATGTCAGCCCTGAATATAAGTTGTTAATAATATTTAGACAGACTATTATATGAGCTTTCAAAATTATAATAAAGTGTCTATAATCCTATTTCATATAAAGTTAAATAAGTAATGAATAAAATTCTGTATCATTTCAAGCTCCAAGAATGAAAGTGATGTATAATATTAATGCTAGACATATTTTTAAATAAGTTCTTTTTCTCTGACCATAGGAATAAACTTTAAAATTTTCAAATGACTTAGAAATCATAACTACTTTCGAAAAGCCCTCTTTTTAACTTTGCAAATGTATATTCTAGATTGTGCTTTAAAAAATCTATAAAAGGAATTTTTGATTTTCTAAAAAATTGGAAGACTTGAATAGATATCAAACCTGGAATTACAGGACTTCTATTTTATAAAAATATAAAGATTATAGCTGAAAGTTTTTATTATGCTATTATAAAAATTGTCAATTTTTTCATTGTACGTCTTTAAAAAACTGTATGTACTTTTGGATTTGATAATTTGTGCATTGTTATAGAGTGCCTTATATAGAAGTTAATTGTTACTACAATTTTTTAATATATTTTCAGTGTCTTCTAAAAAAAAGGGTAATGTATTGGTAGACTAAAGATATACCTTATTTTATAAGGTAACACACCATACACGCTTTATCAATCATAAAAGCAGTATGATAAAAATGAATTTATCTTGAAAATATGCTTCTTAAACCTTAATACTGTAAATCTAATCAGGAACACGACCAAAATATTTTGAATAGAAAAGAGTTGTTTAAAGGCCCATATGTCAGGATCCAGAGAAAAGATAAAGCTACCGGCATATAAATTAGTACAGTCTCTCCAGCTGTAAAAAATACCTAGTTAACCCCTGATGTAGCATCTCCAGATACTATATGAACAAGGTAATTGCATAGCATATTTATCAATTTATTTATCAAAGCTTATTAAAAACTTACAGCATGTCAGATACTGTATTAGATGTAAAAAAGTCAGTCAATATTTGTCATAATACGCCAAGCCTCTCTAGCAATGAACACATTTCTGGGCTTTCAGACAAGAAGATGAGTACAGTACAGTACAAACATGTGTGATGGGGTAGTTTGATGAGCTGTGGTCGGGTACCAGCTTTGGACTTTTGTCCTTGAGAAACAGACAAGCTCACATGTACAAAATATGAGAGATGAATATAGAATACAGGAGTAAAGCAGGGTGAAAGACATTCATCTAACTAAAGAACAGCTTGTATTAGGTACACACAGAAATAAAGAGGAAAAGGAAGATTGGAGGGGCAGGATGACACTTTTCTTTGGTATTGTTTTGTTTTGTTTTGTTTAATTGCCAGAGGGTGCATAAGCAGACTAGAAAGAGGGAGATAGAGAGAGGGAGAAAGCATCCCCCAATGTGGTGTGGTCACACTGCAAGACCGTCTCCATTTCTCCCTCCTATTGGAATTTAGGGCAGTGCACACACACACACACACACACACACACACACACACACACACACAAGCCTGGTGTGTTTTTCAAGACAGAGGGGCCAGTATTCAAACCACAGCTGACCATGTAGAACTCAGGTTCTGTAAGTATGGGGCTATGGGGTCAGCCCCCAAATGGCACTTTTTAGAAATTAAGTTTAGTCGGGATAACTACAGCTTACGATCTGAGTGAAAAAGAATAGCAAGAAGTGAGATTGGAAAGAAAGCCCTTGGGAAACATACGAAGAAGCTTGAATGTTATCCTAAAAAAGGGTGGCCCTGTACAGTGTAAGCAGAAGAGAAGTATGATGCTCTTCTGGAAGGATACCTGGTGCAGTATGAAAAACAGACTGGAGGGGAGAAAGACTGGAGATGAGAGCCATGTTAAGAGGCGCTTTTCTATTATTCAGGTGAGAAACAATGGTAGCATCTACTAAGGCAGGAGCTGAGTGGACAGAGCAAAGATTTTAGATTTGGAAATGTTTGAGAAGGGAAACGAAGATATGGCAAATGACTAGGTGTGGGAGGTGAAAAAAACACAGGAGTCAAAAATATCATTTTATCTATCTCCAGATTTCTAAATCCAACAATTGAATTGATAGCAATAGGAAGGAGAAGATTTTTTCCTGACTAGATTATAGACATACCCTATTAAATTCACACATAGATTTATTTCCCTGTCTGGTTTTAAGGTCAGGGTCGCTTGCCTAATTTTAATGCCTAAGTCATATTAAGTCTTACTCAATAATACACTCAGTTCTAAATGTCTTAGAGAACTACAAAATTTGAAATTAACATCTTTAATCACTTGAGTAAGATATAAAGCACATAAAAGCAATTTATAGCTGTTGCTAATATAATGGGTTTTCACTAGTTCTATCTTCATTTCAACAAATCACAAGTTCATAAATTAAAAAAATAGGTAGGTGAACCTCAACCTTCACACACTTACTTGGTAATATATTAAATTATTTTTATATTTTACACTTCACCTTCCTTTCAAACTTTATGAACAATTACTCAAAATATCTATTACAAAGTGTCTCTGCCTCAAAGAAATGTCCTACAATCATGCATTACTTAAACACATCAGACCAATGGTAGCTCCATGACTTAATAGCATGTCAATGAACAACCCAAATAATGATGGTCAGTTATAAATGTGATACGCGGGTTGCTTCAAATGAAAGAAAATAGATGATGATATTCAGTATGTCACTAAACAAATGTTGAGTAAAAAAATCTACTTGAAATCATAGAATAAAAAAACACTCTTGAATAAACAAATATTGAATAAAATAATGTACTTGGAATTATAGAATAAGAAATATAATTCTGAGTTTAAGAACTCAAGGTAAGTCTTTATCAGTCAATTAATGAGACAAACTTTATTGAGGTAAAAAGATAAGGTTGCAGGATATATCTAAACTGAAGCACTGGGAAAAATATAGATGAAAACGAAGAAGAAAAGAAAAGAGAATGAGACAGTGCTATAATTGAAAAAAACAAAAAAAAACCAGAAAACACCTAATGTTTCATCAGAGTTCCAAGAGAGGCAGAAAAATGAGTGGGCCTAATAAACATGTAAAAAATAGTTGCTGAAGTTGTTTTTTTTTTTTTTTGAGAGGTTTTCGCTATAGGGCGCGTGCGCTCACCAGACAGACAGAGAGACATAGAGACAGAAAGGGAGAAATCACCCCCCCAGGGGGGATGGTCACGCCGCAATCCCTTCTCCTTCATTCTCCTCTCGGGATCTTGGGCATGCATGCACATGCGCCCGGCGTGAGTTTTAAGCCACTGGGTGTGGGACGTGAACTGCGGTTGACTACGTGGGGGTCCAGGGACATAGCCATTACGCTAACTACTGGTTCCCAAGGTTTTTAATATTAATTACCTGTGACAACTTTGTCATAGATATATATATTGTACATATACTGTCTCAATCTATCTTTCTCTTTCATTTTTTCAACGTTATCTTCATTTTTACATCATTTTTTAAAATTAAATTTTGATTGACAATAATTATACATAGTTACGTGGAATAATATGTTTGTTCTATCACTATGTCTAATTTATTTTATTATTATTTATACCAAAGCAATTATAAAAGAATAAATAAAACATACAAAATCAAATATAAAAAATAAACTAACAAAAATGCAAAAGAATATATAGAAGACCCTAATTTTTAAAATATGATTGATATTTATTCATTTTTTTATAAATTTTTTCCTTTTATTATTATTTTTTTCATTTCATTTTCTTCCACACATTCAATCACATTATTATTTGTCTTACAAAATGGATATTTAAACAAGTGAACATTTCTCCCTAGTACTGTTGATAAAACTATGAAATATCTTCAACAGATAATACCACACCTCTTTGTGCCCTTAATGCTTGGCCTCCCTGTCCCTCCCCCAAATGTCCTTATCAAGACCCTAAAATTTAATCAAGAAAGTTGCTGGGTTTAAAATCACTATACAGAGAACTGGCAGGTGGCATGGTGGTTAAGGTGACTAGACTCCCAGTTGACTGCCCATGGTTTGAGTCCTGGACCTGGCAGCTTGCTTTCTCACTTTCTTTCTCTCTCTTGTTTTCTCTCTGGTCAACCTAAAATAATAATAATAATAATTAATTAAAGAATGACTTGACTAGTATGCACTGCACTCATGCTGGGAAAACTATGCTGTTTACTGTAAAGATGTAGAGTGATTATATGTAAATAAAAAATAATAATAAATGTTTTTTAAATATGTAGCACAATTTCTTCATTAGAAAATATCATGTAAACCCAAATTGAGAGTCATTACACAAAGTAATTTACCAATACTCTTCAAATGTGTCAAATTCATGAAAGAAAGGAAAAACAAAGAAATTGTCACATATAGAAGAAAACTAAGGAGACATACAAAATAAATGCAACGTGAGATCCTGACTTGAACCTAGGATAGACAAAAGGATATTAGCAGGGAAAAAAAGTAAAGTAAATTAGGTACCAGTTCACCCTAGTTAGAATGGCCATTATCAAAAATATTAAAGATAACAAATGCTGACGAGGATGCAGAAAAAGGAGTACTCTTACATACTAGTGGTGAGAATGTAAATTGTGCAGCTATTATGGAAAACACCACAGATATCCCTCAAAAAAAAACCAAAAAAAGCTAAATATAGAAGCATCATATCATCCAGCAATCCTGATACTGGATGTAAGTGCAAAGGAAAGAAAGCCAGTATGCCGAGGAAATATCTGCACTCCCAGCTTTATTGCCGCACTATGTACAATTGCTAGGATATGCAATTAACCTAAATGACCATCAATGGATGACTGGATAAAGAAAATGTGGTATATGTGCACACCGGAATATTATTAAGTCATAAAAAGGGAAATTCTGTCATTTGAGGCAATGCAGACAAACCTGGAGGACATTATGTTGAGTTAAATAATATAAGACAAAAAGAGAAATATCATATGTTCTCACTCATCTGAGAAAAACTTAAAATGTTAATGTCAAACAACTGAGCAAAGTAGTGATTACTGGAGACTAGGAAGTTTAAAAGGCTGGGGTAGGGAGATGATGATTAATGGAGAGAAAACTTCAGTTACAATAGAGAAGAGGAAAAAGATTCTAGCATTCTATAGCAAAATAGGGTAACTGTAGTCAATAATGCTTTAGCATATATTTCAAAATACTTAGAAGAAAGAATATTAGTTCTCAAGACAAAGTAACGGTAAATGTTTGAGGTAATGGATATGCTAATTGCCCTGCTTTAGTTATTACACATTACATTCTTATATTTGACAAGCCATGCTGTATCCCATCAATAAGCACAATTACTTTGTATCTATTAAAAATTGAAATAAAAAAATTCACCCAGGGAAAATATATAAAGAACGTCCAATTTAATGATTAGTTTCATTCTAATGCTAACTCTTTTATGTAGTTACCATTGTTTACATTAGGAAAAGATGGGTTAAGAGGACATACGAACTTTCCTGAAGTACTTTGTGACCTTTCTATATGTCAATATTCTTTCAAAAGAAATATTTTTAAAGAATTATTTTATTTTATTTATTCATTCATTTATTTCTTAATTTGACCAGAGGGAGACAGAGAGAGAGAGAGAGAGAGAAAGTGAGAAAGCAAGCCACCAGGTCCAGGATTTGAACCATGATCAGCCATATGGGAGTGTCCAGCACCTTAACCACCACACCACCTGCTAGTTCCCTCCAAAAGAAATTAAAAAAAAAAAAAGTTAGACTTTATTAAAATGAAGACTGAAGTAATAATAAGTTTTAGTGATTTATTGCATTGCCTAGTGACTACAGTTAATAGCAATGTATTGTATATTTCAAACTTACTAAAAGAATATATATTGAATGTTCTAACTACAATGTATAAATAGATCTAAACATCATATTATATCACATAAATACACATTGTTACTATGTCAATAAAAATAACTTTGAGAAAAGATAAAAAATGAAAACTATTGAAAGAATGAAAGCAATATTAAGATATATGTGCAATTTGTATATCTGATGAAGGAGTCATAGGCATTCGATATTAAAAACTGGGAAGTTTTCAGTCATTTTTTTTAATATATCAGCTCCTCCTTTTCTGTCTACTTTTAGAACTCTGATGAAACAGTTCTTTCCTTATTGTTCCATAGTCTCTAAGATCTGCCCACTTTTTAAAGCTATTTTCTCTCTATTGCTCAAATAAGATAATTTTTATTGATGTATTTTTTAAGTTCCCTGATTCTTTTCTCTGTCATTCCACTCTGCTATTAAACTCATTCTATGAGATTTTGATTTTGGTGATTATTATTATTATTTTTGGTTTCAAAAATTTCATTTATATTCACTTGTGCCCTCTTGATGTTGGTGTCTGTTAAATACTTTTCTTATTGACTTGAGATTTTCCTAGTTTGAGTTTGACAGATAGTGTGGCCTGTATGCTCCATATCTTGAGAATTAGATTTTATAATTCTGGTTCCTATTTAAATTCTCTGTCTCAGAAAGCGATCACCCTCTTTGTTTTCTTGCTAATTTTTGAAGTTCAATTGTCAATTTACTTATACAAAACTTTGTTTAATTGTTGCCTAAGAGCATATACACTCACTGGAGAGAAACAGGGAGATAGACAAAGAGAGAAAGTGAGAAATCAACCACCATTGGGGATGACCACATCCACTGTCCCCCATGTTTCCCTCCCTTTGGGACTTCGGGCATGCAGGTACACACACTAGGGATGTTTTCCCAAGTGTTCAGGTTTGGGACTCAAACTACTCAAATTGCATGGCTGGCCACCTCAACCACCCAGGCACTGCTAGCCCATACAAAGATTCTGGTCCACTCTCTTTAGGGCATACTAGGAGAATAAGGCTCCACTGGACACAGTCTCTGAAGCAGTGGGTGGACGTGGGCAACATCTCTGTTCTTGTTTCTGTGGGATAGGAATAGTTGTCAGGAATTCACCTTGAAGTGTCAATGGCCACTGCAGGCTATGGAGTGCTCATTATTGCAAAGCAGAGTTCAAACACAGACTCTACCTACAAACTGCCACCTTACTGAAAGGACACGATAAAGCATAAGATGACCAGATTTTCTCCATAGTACTCTAGCCAAAATGTCTGATGAAGAGGGGAAAATATGTTTTCAATCTTTGAATTATTAATAGTGGTCATTGTGACCTGGTTAAGTGATATATTGAAAATTAAGTAGAATCATCCTCCAGTGGCTGTAGTTCAGAGCTAGGTGGTAGATGAGAAGGAATTCAACATGCACCAAATCAGTTGAGGTGATCAGAAGACAATGCAAGACATATGTCCTAATATAATACATAGACCTTTATCGAGCTAATGCCATAAGGAGACCTCAAGACTAAAATACAGACAACTATCTATAAAATTACTGACACTAGGCAATGAGTGACAATAATTTTTTTTCATTTTAATAAGTTTTATTTTTTTGAAGTGATGATTGATAATTGTATTTCACCCATCAATCTTGTCCCGTGGCTTACTCCAGATATCTATATGGATGGCCATCCTATTAAACATACATTTATTCATTCATACTACATGTACTTTTGGAAAACTACAAACTCTAACAAAACAGTATCACTTCCTTCCGCTTAACATTCAGTACTGTAGGCAACAGGCTGTCACACGTAGGTGAAAGAGACTTTAGACTGGCAGTCTTTTTGATAGATTCCAAGTGAGAAGAATCATATTTATCAGAAACTTGGATGCATACATTATTCCCTGCTCATAAAATAGTGACTAACACTTTATTCTATGAAAGATATTGATGAAAGCAGATATGAAAAGAAAGCTTTTTTAATATTTTTATTTGCATAAAGAAAAAATGATAATACCTGAGAAGTTTTATGGAAAGAAAAAGAAATTCTAAAATATTTTAATATTTCAGAACCTACATAAGATATTCTAAAATGCTGAAAGAAAAAAGATTATATTAATCACTACTCACACAATATTTCAAAAAGTTTAAACTATATATGTGATACTCAAGAAATAAAAATCTTAATGCCATCTGTTTGTATAGAGTGTATTAAAAATGGATCACATTTTTGGGACCAGCAGTTGGCGTAATGGCTGTGTTGCTGGACTCCCATGTAGTCGACCACAGTTCGAGTCCCAGACCCGGTGGCTTAAATTTGTGTGCGTGCGTGCATGCCCAAAATCCCAAAGGAAAAATGGAGGAGAAGGGATTGCAGCGTGGCCATCCCCTCTGGGAGGTGATTTCTTACTTTCTGTCTCTTTTTCTTTCTGTCTTTCTGGTTAGCGCATGCACCCTATAGCAAAAACCTCTCTAAAAATAAATGCATCACAGTTTTTTACAATTACAAGGAAACAAAATTGATACAGTCATAATAGTCTATTTTCTTCTTAGGAAGTATATTTCCCATCCTCTCAAGAAACACAAAAATGGAAATTTAAAAATAAATAGTGTTAGAAACATAGATAAGAAATTCTCTCTCTTACTCCCTTAAGGTATTCTAATTATAGTGTACTTGATTCATTTTGAGTGTTTTTATTTACTCAGGCTCTCTGAGGTACATTTCTTGGACAGAATGAAACAGATTTCTTATGCTTATGTAAGACTGTTAATGTATCAAAAGGATGAGTGTTTGAATATGCCTCTATATATGTATTTACATACATATATACATATATACATATATATATATATACACACATACAGATGTCAAAGCCTTGAATCTTTGAATACCTCAAAAGTTACTCAATATTTTTTAAAAATGTACTAGCAAGTGTCAATAACTTGAAAAATAAGAAGACTAAATAAGTAGCACATAGATTCACTAAGAATTCACTAAGAAGCATGACTCATTGAGTGATGGTAGAGATGTTCTCTTTTTTTTCTCTAAACCAATGCTATATCTCATCTCTTTTCAAGATATTAAAAAAATAGAGAGAAAAATAAAATCTAGGGAATTTTATATCTATTCTTTACTCATTTCATTTACATAGATATATATAATAAAGTATTTAATGTTTAAATGCTTCATTGAACAACTGCTATATTGTAGACACTAGTAGACCACAAAGGCAATGCAATTACATCTCACATGATAAAAAAAGAAACATTGTGATTACTTGCAAGATATCAGTGAAATGATTACCTCTTTACACCTATCTCCCCTTTTCTCATCAATGACTCCAAAAATAGTGATTATTTTTCCTTCTTAAATAACCTCCATTAAGCTTTTTACATATCTGTAACATTGTAAATAACATAATTTTAAAATAGTTATTATAATTAACTCCTGGATTATATATTTACTATAATGAAAACTATGCATTTACTATAATTAAATGTTTATGAACATTAAATTAATATTATTATTTCAATTTTGTGAATATTGGCTAATACATCCTAAGGTGTCTTCCTAATCTTCAAAAGAACAATCCAGAATTTTATCCTATTAAATAGCATGAGTACATACTTAATTGCCAAAATAGAAATTTGAAAAGCTTGGGACCAGCAAATGGCCTATTGGCTACGTCACTGGACTCCCATGTAGTAGACTGCGGTTCGAGTTCCAGACCCGGTGGCTTAAACTCAAGCAGGGCGCACTTGCATGAGAACACAAGATCCTGAGAGGAGAATGAAGGAGAAGAGATTGCGGCGTGACCATCTCCCGGGGGGTGATTTCTTGCTTTCTGTCTCTCTGTCTCTCTCTGCCTTTCTGGCAAGCACACACACCCTATAGCAAACAACCTCTCCAAAAAGAAAAAAGAAAGAAATGCGAAAAGCTTGTGTTCTTTTTTATTGACATTGAAATTTACACTTGTCCAAGGAGGACAGGTAGTTACAGTTTTGGTTATATCTCCCTCAGGACAATAAACTGCAGTGGTTAGGAGCACAGGTGTGGAGCCCAATTACCTGGTTCAACAGCCCAGCTTCTCCCCTCCAGCTGTATAACTATAAGCAAATGATTTCATCTTCCTGGGACTCAGGTTCTTCATTAAAAAAAACGAAGATAAAATAACTAAATCTACCTCCTTGTGAATTGAATTAATACATGTGAAGTAACTTGTACATGGTTCTCAGCATCTATCAACATCTACCCTCTTGAGCTTCTGGTTTCTTTCTTTTGATAATTCTACTCATTTCATTCCATTTCCTTTATTTATTTATTTATTTTTTTTTTGGAGAGAGAGATTTTTGCTATAGGATGCATGTGTTCATGAGAGAGGGCTCATGGGAGAGACAGAGGTACAGAAAGTGAGAAATCACCCCCCCACCCCTGAAGGAGGATGGCCATGCCTCAATCCCTTCACCTCCATTCTTTCAGAATCTTGAGCACAAACTGAGCATAAATGCCTATGTGTCTGATGTGCTGGGTCCGTGTGGTCAGCTACATGGGAGTCCAGTGCCTTAGCCACCATGCCACCTGCTGGACCCGTTCCATTTACTTTTCATTACTTTTAATTAATCTAGTTTCTAATCTTTCTTGTAAGATAATAACATGTTTTCTCTTTATTACAGTAAAATATGGTTCTTTCGATGACACCTGACATATGCTTTCAGTGTACCATTTTCAACTGAATATTTCTTCTAGAATTTTTCTTACAATGTTTAGAATTTCCCCTTATTTATTTATTTATTTATTTATTTTAGTTTTTGCAATAGAGTGTGTGTGCTTTCCAGAGAGATACAATGAGGACAGTGAAAGAGAAAAAGTGAGAAATTACCCAGAAGAGAGAATGGCCATGCCATAATCCTTCTCTTCGAGTCTCCTCTCAGGATTTTGGGCATGCACACATATGCACTCAGCATGAGTTCATTCTGCCAGGTCTGGAACCATGCAGTTGGCCATGTGTGATCTGGTGCCTTAACTTCTCTGCCACCTGCTGGCCTGAATAGCCCCTTTTTGCATACTCATATTATTTTAAATATATCAATTGTTTTCCTGTGTTTGCCATTTCCTGTGAAATGGCAGGAACCAGTCCTACTTTCTTCCATAGCCGTAGTGGTCTAATCAAGAATCTAATATATAGTAGGCACTCATTATAAAAATAAATTAAACAAATGTATTAATATGTTGAAAAGTAAAGGAATGCAAAAATAAATATATGCACACATCCTCAATGAGCAAAATAGCCTCTTGAGAAATGATATGCTATCATAGTCTTTCCATAATGATAGATATTAGATACTTTTAAATGGAGAAAAGAAACATAGAAGAAATACAGTATTTCATTTTTATTTATCTTTGTATTTATTCCAAACAGCTGACTCATGAGCAAGGCCTCTTTTCCTCCTTTTTCATAATCCATAGGGTTTACAGAGATTATGATACACCTGTGGTGGGCAATGAAGGCTGTATGCCAATCAGTGCTTATGTAACCAACTCATGGCTGCTCCCCATAATGATGATCCCATCACAGGGAGACTGCCAAGTTTTCAAGTCATTGCTAAATAGCCTCCTCTCTTTTCTATCAAGACTATCCTTAATCCTTTTGTTGTCTCAGAATATGTCACAATATGATTTTGACTATGAAAATAAATGATCATCCAAAGGAGAACAAACCAAGACTATTTTTTAGAGCTTTTTTTGTAGCAAGAGGAATAGCTACTGTCACTTGCATTTGACAGAGATACAAAGGCAGAAAGTAGATTAAGAAATCTTATCAGTGGGAAAAAGAGGAAGTTTCAGGTATGGTCTGGTTGAAGGGTGTTAGTATATGGACATTGTAGGTTTAACATTCAGTGCGGTGCCATACGTGATAGGGTAGGAGTGCACAATAAACTTTCTCTAGCTGGTCCTAAGTTCAAAATGGAGAAAACGTTAAGGAATCTGCCAGTCAAATAAATTCTAGCCATTTTGAGCCATTTGCAACTAAAGTTACCATTTGGCATCTTGGAGTGGTTGCAGTAGATTGTAGGCTGGCTTCCTAGGCTAATTGCTACAGGTGATAGGTCAGAGTTCAATTTGGACATATAGTCCAGCCACTGTTCATTTGTATATTTCACCGTACAGATGAGAGGACTTCAAAAATCATGGAAAAAATGGAACTACAGTATGAGTTTATTGTGATGCATCTTTTGAAATACAAAATTTTCATAAAATGTTTCATTCCTAAACTTTTGAAAGACCTCCCTCATGTCAGGGAAAAGCAGGACATGGCACTAGACTTTTGATCAAATGTGAATAGACTGAAGGAAGGTAATCATCCACAGAGACGATATGAAATGGTGTACTAATGCAATGTTCAAAGCATATGGCAAAAGTTTGGCTCTATATTATAAACTAATCAATGTTTTGTAAGAGGGGAAATGTGGCTCACAAATTAGGAAAATTACAGAGCTTAGAAGACTGGACAACCATGAGAAAAGCAAGGATGAACAAGACCATTGCCTTGACAAACAGAAACCCACATATTAAGGTTTGGGGTACTAGGGTTTGAAGAATCCATTATCATAACAAACAGGTCCAGAAAGATTAGAAGGTGGATATGATTCAAAGCTAATATGCAAATCTGAGGTAACACAATTCAGGAGCACTAAGAGGATCTATTGTTAGAGGTGCATAACAGCAATTCAGAAGGTTCATGCAGTAAATGACAGAAAATAACCTAATCAGGGACAGGACAGTGGCTTATCCTAAATCCAAATAGGTACTGGCTTGTACTAAATCCAAGTAGTACCTACTGCTGAAGTACTACTAAGTCATGATTGTCTGGAAACTGACAGCATAGCCTATGAGCTGAAAAGTAGCAGTACTTCAGATTTGGCAAGCTGGAAGGGTGACTAAAGGCAATAAAGGGCAATAAAACTCATTGAAGAGCTAATTGAATACTCTCAGGAGTAGCAGCTCCCACAATGATTCCTTCCTTTGAATATTAAAAAAAAAAGAAAGAATAGCCTCATTTTTGGTATATCAAATTCATGACAATTTTCCTAACTGAAATGGCAGCATCTCTAGCTATCCACTAAGTAATCATTTGCCTTTGAACCAATTATTTTTCTGCCTCTTGGCAAAATAATACACCATACCATCTGTATGGTTTCATGATTCACCAGAGCAGCCCTGGTCACTCTCAAACCCATTACTTTTGTGAGTGAAAGATGTGGGTATCACCCAGTGGGACAGACAAAAAGCAATCACAGATTATTTTAAAAAATCAGAAAAATCAAAGAATATCAGAACTCATATGACTCCATGGGGTTAAAAAACTCATCTATGCTCTCTTTGAAGAGAGAAACAATATAATCTCATACTCAAACATAGTGTTAGTGAAAGGAATTTGTATTACCTGTCTCTTTACTCCTTTCCTCTATTATTCTAATCGAAACCAGTTCTTCAGAACCAAGGTGAATATAAACATTGCTTATAAATAGGACTGGCTATGTGAAGTAGTGGAGGAAACAGCAGACAAAATTATTTCTGGACAATTCTTGTCAGGATGAAATTTTAAGAGAGTATTCCCATAAATCCTATAACTTAGGCAAGTATTTTGTGCATAATGTGGAACTTGAGAAAAATAAGAAAGTCATCTTTCCCTTAAGTCTAGAAATGATATTTTCTCCGAATGTCTGATTTTCAAAGGGACTCTTGGAGCAGAATTGTCCTTTTTTATGATCTCTTTGTTTTGTATGAACACTAAATAAACATATAGCAGTCAGGATAAGAACAGTAAATAACAATTGCTTCCACATCTTTCCCCTGAGGCTAACACAGAGAATAAAATAAATTGTCTAACAATCAACAAGTCATAGCTGAGTTTTTAAATTTTAGATTGCTTTGGGGAACTCATGAACTTTGTCCTTGAGTTTTCAATAGCATAGCATGCTTTTCTAATGACAAATTCATTAATCAATTCTTCAGAAGATTGTTTAAACCATTTTTCATAGTAGTAAAACACTTTAGTAGTAAAATTGTTGCCTGGCACAACAATGAAATCTAAATTAATTTAGTCTAGGAGCTGAACAACTGATTAATAAAACATAATATTCTTTTTCATTGTCTTAAATTCACTGAACAAATGATTATTTTGAAGTCATTCATTGCTTTTAGTATAGTGTCAGTAATATACAAGAAGCTGAATCTGCCTACATACACATAAATAACATGTTACATATACATACACACATATATACACAAAATGTACTCTGATATATAAACACATCTGTTCACATGTAGAATTCAGAATAATAGCTATTACTAAATGCTGGGTAATTTGATCTAAATCAAAGAATCACATGTACATTTTATTTTAGCCTATTTCAATAAAATATACCAAAAAAGTTCTACAGAATAGATCAGGTTTTAAAGTTCTGTATTAAGATATTTTAAAAATTGTTTAAATTATAAAACTTATTTTTAATGTAAGAGTGGAATAAATTGTAATTATGAAATTAGCATTAGAATATCAAATATTGGAGCCAGCAGATGGTGTAATGTTTACATTGCTGGACTTCCACATGGTCAACCATGATTTGAGTTCTGGGCCTGGAATCTTGAAACTCACTCCAGGCATGTGTGCATATGCCCCCAAAATCCCTAGAGGAGAACAGAGGAGAAGGGATTGCAGTGTGACCATCCCACACAGAGGGTGATTTCTCACTTTCTGTCTCCTCTATCTCTCTGGAAAGTGCACATGTCCTATAGCAAAAATCTCTCTGAAACACACACACACACACACACACACACACATAAATACAAATATATAGTTATCAAATGATTATTCAATACTAAATGAAATTATCTTATATAGAAAGAATGATGCTAGAATGGTTTCTATTGAAAGGAGCTCTTTCATTGTAATGAGTTCCAAGAACTGAATATAGAGTGAGCTATGGAACTCCCAGATGAGTTGCAGAGATGATAATGGGAACAAAGAACAGTGTGAATATTTGTTGGTTGGCATATAAAAATAAACTAGCTGACAATGTGAAGATAGGCCCCAAGATTGTGATTTCCACCAAGAGTCTTTGATGCAGCCACTCTAGGAAAAGCAGACCTATGGAGAATAGGAAGGACACCTCTGAGTGAGCACTCTCCTTATGAGGCTCAAGTAGATAAGAACAGGAAGTGATAATGGTGCCAGAAGCAAGGCAATGATATCTGGAGCCTTTCCAGATTGAGAAGGGAAGTTCTTTCCAGAACAATGGATCCACTCTACAGTTCTGGGATTATCCAAATTTGGGAGAAAGCACAGATAGAGACAGAACCACTCTCCCAGCATACATAGGGTTAGACAGCTTTTATTTGATTTAAACAAATCAAATTTGATTTAGACAACCCAAATGTAGAGAATTTCATACCAGTTACATCAGGAAAATGGAATTTTGACTGAATGTTTTCCTTTATTTATAGAAATTTGGCACAGTTTAAAATTTTGTTGGTAAAGTGTCTCTGATTTCCTGAGTGCTTTGTGTCAGACAACATACATAGATCTTCCGCCCTCACCGTTCCTGCCATGTAGGAAACATCTTCACTTTATTTAGGTTCAGAAAATGTTCTTGGTATCTATTGCTACATGGGCAAATCAGCCCAAATCTAGTGACTTAAGAAAATAATAGTCACTTCAATCCATCAACTTCGAAAATTCAGAGAACCCAGCTAAATAGTTACATTTTGGGTTCCTCGTCCAATTAAAATGATAAATATTGAAATTCAACAGGGGTTACAGTGAGAAAGCTAGGAGGGTAGAGAGCAGCTGTGTATGTCTAGACAAAACTCCTTAAGTTGTCCTAGAGTCTCTACAGGTCATCTTTACATGGAGACTTGATAAGATTAGCTCTGGCTTCCTCACATCATCTCAGCATAGCAAGGTAGTCAACTGCTTACCTGACAGCTGAAACTCCAGAATGAGCATTCAAACTTTGCAGAACCCACAGTTCCGTTATGTGCCCTGGACTCAGAAGTCAGGAGGCACCATGCCATTTCTGCCATTCTCTCTTGCTCAAAACTATTATAAAAATTTGTCCGTTTTCAAAGTTGAAAGAGTATAAACACCTTCAATTGATGGGAAGATTGCAAATGAATTTGTAGATGTTTTTATAGCACCACAGAGAATGCATGTAATGCACAGAGTCATTGGTGAACCCTAGGTCTTTAAGAACCCAGGGCTCTCCCAAGCCAAACATTTCTCCATTTCAGTATGATCAAGTGAGATTAAGAGACTACATGAAAATTCTAAATGAGAACATCACTTAGTAATAAAGTCAATTGAGGCATTTTTCTTTTTATTAAGTCTAAAAAAAGTGTTGCCAACAATAGTGCCAGCTGTAGAAGAAACACAGCATTATATAATAAAATTTTGGCTTTGTTTCCCAAAATAATGCATTACAAATTCAATACATATGCTTTGAATTACAGGGTAATTTATTATCACATTTAACATAAAAGGTCTCAAAATACATGGCTCTTCTGTTCCTGCCATTGTCTAGATCCTATTCTTTCCAGTTGTGCATTTGATTTTCTCCTTCTTTTCATTGCCTAAAAGATGCAGCATTGAAATCATTCCTTTGTATTCTCTGCCTTTGTGATTAATGGTAGTTTAAGATGGTACGCAGCCACAATAAGTAATAGAATTTAATTTCACTATAAATTTTTAAATTGCAAAGGTGAAACAACAGAAGGCCCCCTTTGCGGGAGAGCAATGTCAAACGAATGATTTCTCCACAGTAAAACGTAGCTTGGCAATGACTATTTGTCATTTCCTGTCAGAGGTGGGCATGTGAAGCACTCAGGCATAATTTACAAACCTGCTGGTTTCTACCCATTGTGCACTGACTACTCTCTCAGTCATTATCTGCCCAACAGAACAGAATAGTAACTTCAGCCTGGTCTCTATCATTCCGTTTCTTAACTACCATGCATATAATTAGTGGTATTGTAAGTTTCTATTGAGACTCCATTAGTATTTTCTTAAAAAAAAAAAAAAGAAAGTATGGGACAGTGATTTTTTTTGGTTTGTTAAATTTTAACCCTTAATTGTTTACTCTTGAGAATTGGATTGCTAGATTCAGAACTGTTATCTATTACGTGAGAGACACAAAATTTTATTCAGCTAATAAAAACATGGTTGAGAATATCTATACTATGAGAAAAATATGACATCAGACCCTGTGATAAAAGCATACATTTTTTTTTTCTCTTTTATGGCGGCAATTATGCAAAATGAGTTTGTAATGGTTTGTAACCAGTGAAAAGGGATATGCAAATTTAAAAGCAGTTTTTAGAAACACATCTATTAAAATAATGGACATCAGTAACACTATCACATTTTTCAGGTAAATTCTTAATTCCACAGAGTACAGACAGGATTTTCTGTAATATCATAACACAATACTATAAATAAAGACAACTCACAATGAATATTTAATATTCGTAGTGACTGATTGACTCATGGGGACATGATGCCATTTTAAAGATAGAAACTAAAGGTCAGAAATTCAATTTATCATTAATGTCAACACTTTTTGGGGGGTGTTAGGTAAGATCATTGTAGATTGCATATCTGTACAAATCAATTAACTTTTTCACCCCGTGAGATTCCTACTGGAGTAGAGAGAAAGGGAGAAGAGCTGCATATATATATATACAGAAAAAATAGAGCGTAGATGTGGAAAGGAAAACACACTAAATTATGAACAGTTGTACCCTCACCTTTAAAAAACAAAGAACTCTGAGATCAGAATACATCAGGAATTATGGGTAAATGTACCCTTCCCTACTCAGCAATAACAATTTTAAGGCAAAAAAAAGGGAAGGACAAAGCAATTACTGAAAGATCTTCCAGAAACATTTGTGACTTACCCAAAGACCCATGACTAGTCAAGGGCAAAACTGGAAAATAGCTGTGATATATGATCCCTGGTTTCTCGATTATATACTGTATCATATCTGCTTTTTCATTAGAGCCATCTCAACATCACATCCACAGGAGACAGATTGAGAGATGATTTCCGGACACAAATGAATCTGTGCAGAGAGAGAGAGATTCAGAACCACCTTTCAGGTTTTCAATTTAAGGAGCTATGGTACCATTTCATAGTAAATGTATCTTGCATCAACAACCTCCAAATAGAAATACTGTGTATAGAATCATGTATCTCTTAACTAAATAATCCCTCTATTCAGGGGCCCAGTCATGTTTTTCTCTGAATCTTTGTATCACCAATACCTAGAACATATACTTATAAATACGAGATGTTTGATACACAATTAAAGAACTGCCTGGTATTTTGATCTGTGTTTTGAATTCCACTGAGTGTAGAATGATTTACAAAAATAAACTGCCATTACACAAAATACCTATGGCATGAGGCTGGGTGAATTTTAGTGTCAAGTGGCTTTTGCTATCTAAGTGCATCTCTCTTTGTTGATTTTTAAAATACATTGTAATGGCGTAGGCAGCATGGATAGAATTGGTTCCGAAACTGTGCACTCAGATTATGGAAGGAGGCTTGGGAATATAAATTATGTATTGCTGCACAGGAAATTAACTCAGAACATAGCAACTTAAAACAGCAAATCCTTGTTTTCTCAGTGTCTGAGAGTCAAGAATCTTAGAAGAAGCTAAGTAAATAGTTCTAGTTTCATTCAAGAGTTGGGCCAAGGCTGCTATCATCCAACAGTTAGGCTGGTGCCGGAGGATTTGCTTACAAGACAGCCAACTTGTATGCTCTTATTTTGAGATCTCAGTTCCTTGGTATAGAGTACCTGCTTAGAGACCTCTCCATGAGGCTGTCTAAATCCTCAAGACAAGGCAGCTGCCGAGTAATCCTAGAAAGATAGTGAGGTAGAAGACATAATCTGCTTTACATCCTAAACTTGGATGTCTCATACTCTCTTCTATTACATTCTATTCAATGAGTCAGTCATAAAGTGTGGTTTACATTTCAAGAAAAGGAAATGATGTTCTATGCTCAAAATAAAGAGTACCAAAAATCTGTGGGTCCTTATTTTATATATCTATTTTTTGAGATATTTTTGTTATAGGGTGTGTGCTCTTGCTGGAGAAACAGAGAAAGACATAGAGACAGAAAACAAAAATTCACCCTCCAGAGGGATGACCATGCTGCAGTTCCTTCTCGATCCTCCTCTCGGTATTTTGGGCATGCACACACATGCACCTGGGATGAGTTTCAAGCTTCTGGGTCCAGGCCTTGAACTTCAGTCAGCCATGTGGAGGTCCAGTGACATAACTATTGCACCATCTGCTGGTCCCTGGGTTCTTATTTTAAAACAACTATAGTGGGATACAGGTCCTCCTGTGTATATGTGTCTATATACACATATCATGTTGAAGAATTTTTAAAGATCATTAGCATTTTTCTGAGAGTAGTTGGAAATGTTATTGAAATTGTGATGTTTCACATGAAAAGGATGCCTAATATACTAAAAAAAAATATTGACAAAGAGAAAAAAGGGAGGCTTGGCATGTACATAGAGGAAAAAGCAACACCTATATTATGAGGATAATAAGAAATTCATATGCAATTGTATACATTTTCTTATTCACTCTCCACCTTTACCCCATGTACTGGCAACTGGATTTTTTAAAAGAATTATCTATTTAATTCCATTTGCTGTTATTATTATTATTTTAATTTGAACAGAGATAGAGAGAGAAAGAAAGGGAAAGTGCCAAAGCAAGCCACAAGGTCTGGACTCAAACCACAGTCAGCCATGTGGGAATCCAACGCCTTTAACCACCACGCCACCTACCGGCCTCACTGGCAACTGGGTTTTAATAAGTATTAGTGGCCACCACATGCACATCATAACCCTATAATTGATCTCTAGTACAAGAAAGAAGTCATAAAATACATTTTTCCCCTAAGATTCACAACTACTGACGGCATGTCTTTATGACATGCTTTGTCCTTGCACCAGTATTTCACAGACTGATGACATGTGTGAGTATGGCTCCTGCCCCTCATGGTTGTGTGTGAGCTACAAGAATGACAATAACTATCATTAATACAGGAGATGATCTACCTGTAAAACATAAAATGCATATATTTGGATGACTGAATCTTATGTTCAGGATGCCTGTGAGACTCTAAACAAACACAGAAATAACTTTTGGAATTATCTGAACACATTGCTCATCTTAAACACTTTGTTTTTATGAAATATTTCCAGGAAACTGGATAATCAGTGTTATCCAGTTATAAAATTTTGTGATTCTTTGAGCCTTTTGATAATTCAGGAAGTATTATCATGTATGACAAATACATGTGTTTTTGTTGGGTGTGAATATCTTCCCACTGTTTCTTGCCAGAATTTGGAGAGTAAATGTCTTTATCATTTCCATTTCACCTCTAAAAATTTTGTTATTTACCATAGGGGTCCAGACTACTGCTGAGTTTTACTCTGTAATTAGAGATGTGTGAAGCAGAAGAAAAAGCAAAGTCTTGCTCACACTATATTCAATAATTTCAGTTATGAGAAGTTCATCAAATTAAGGATCTCAGCTTTCAACAACTACTAATAGAAGAAACTGTGTTCAGCACATTTTGCTAGGTCAGATGAGAATACATAGTGAACATTGAAGGCTACCATAAAATGTTTTGTTATCTAGTTCTTTCAATGTAAGAGAAAAGAACTAGATATGTCTAAATTAAACTAATCTTATTTTATTTCCTTACCTTTTCTGTGATTATTCATGATTGATATGTGTCCGTGGCGACTTTCTGTTTCCTGTGTATAAGTTTGAACTGTGGAGTTCATCGCAGCCTCCTTTATATGAACAGCATATAAAGGGCTGTTCTATGGCTTAGAATTAGGTCTCTATGGGGAACTCAAAAAACTCATGGAACATGGAATTAAAGGACAAGGACACGTTTATTTTGATATAAAACAAATTTGAAATCCAAGCACAGTTTTTTTTTTAATTTAATATGAAGTATTTCATGATTGCTTGAATAGTACTCTATTACTTAAATGTGGAAACTATGAAATTCAATACAATACCCAGAGTAAATTCTCAAGGCCAGGAGATAGTCAAGGATAGGATCTAATTTGAATGTTGTATATTGCAAATGTTTTGTTGGTTTTGCCATCAGTGATGTAGTCTTGTGACTCTGAAAAGATAATCAACCACTCTGCGCCTCAGGTCCTTATCTACAAAATGACTTACCTCCTAAGGTCAACTTGAGAATTAAATGCAATAATGTCTCTAAATCACTTATCTTGTTCCCCAATGCATAGTAAGCACTCAGTAAATAGAGATATGTAATAATAATTTATTATTTTATTTAATTTGAAGATAGGAATTTAGGTTACAGAGAGAAATAAAATGGCTGAAGACGGACATTTACTCAAGTAGTCAATGTTTATAGAGTTCAAGGATCTTAGATATAATTTATTATTTTTACCATTTAAATAGATGACTCTTTTTTTTTTTGAGAGGTTTTTGCTAGAGGGCGCGTGCGCTCGCCAGACAGACAGACAGAGACAGAGAGACAGAAAGCGAGAAATCACCCCCCAGAGGGGATGGTCACGCCGCAATCCCTTCTCTTCCATTCTCCTCTCAGGATCTTGGGCACGCACGCACATGCGCCCGGTGTGAGTTTTAAGCCACCGGGTCTGGGATGCGAACCATGGTCAACTACGTGGGAGTCCAGCGACATAGCCATTACGCTAACTGCTGGTTCCCCCATTTAAATAGATGACTCTCAAGATTGCTCTGGAACTTTAACGTATTCGAATATGTCTAAGATGCAGTGTGATCCAAATTTTGGCCCATGAATTGGGGTAGTCCTAAAATGTTTGCTTCTCATCCACAATGAGCTAAAATGAAATTAAGAGTAATTTTTAGAAATGTATATAGCAACCTAACATTGCACAACACCCAGCATATGATTAGTAGACTGGCCATAATGCACAGCATATTTTGTAAAACTATCGAGCTGTGATATACTGGAAAGTAAAAAAACAAAACAAAAGACTGATTCCTTACTGCAGACATTTGAGGGGTGCTGCTCTGGAGTAGATGAAGGCATTGCCAAGCCCTCTCTCAAGGTATGTGCAGAACCTGGCTGAACCCGGATGAGTAGAATGCATTGATGGCTGCTGAAGATTCAAAATAAAATCTCTATTTTTATACAATCCCATTTTCCCAGAATTATGAAGAAATTGGCATTAAGGAGCCACAGTTGTTAGAATCCAGTATGTTGAAGGTCGGTTACACAAACCATTACTCCAATGGGCAAGTCAGAGGGTAATGACCAGTTACCATGTTTAGATTTTCATCATATTATGAGCAAGAAATCACCTAAAAAATCAGAATACATCAGGACGTGAATGAAACTGGATGTCAATATTAAAGCCTTCTATGCTAGAAACTATTTGTTCCTTGTGATTCTCAAGAACTAAGATTAAAAAGTGAAAGAGTTCTGAATCCACAAGTGGAGAAGAGTAGAAAGAGCTCATTAAAGTAGAGAAGTGAATTGGCAAGGGCCTAGTACCTTCCTGAAAACTTTGCTGTCTAGGGCTGATAGCTGTTAGAGTGCGAGGAGGCTGAGTAAAGCATTTGTTACCACTTTGCTGCTAAGGTGATGGGTGTTTTCTGCAAAAATGTGCACTTCGCCTAAGCAAGTAAGAAATCAATTTTCTCTAGTATCTCCAAAGCATGCAATTTCTCAGTTATTATAGCTCTTTTTAGATAGACTTCAATGGCCAAGGCACCTTGTTCTTTCCAAGCACTAAATTAAAACTCATTCTTTCTATTTTCAAAGATATGATTGAAATGTTTTAGTAAGGAAAGTAGATATGAAAATTATGAATTATGAATATAAATGGATTGAAACCATAAATCCTGGAGTTCTTATTTAGAGGATCCAGATAGAGGTCATTCAATGTCTTTCCTTAAACAGAATCCTCCGGAAACTAAGTCTCCAGACTTACTTTATCATAAGAAATCTAATCCCATATTTCTTATTGTTATTAATAAAAAGACACTTTAGCTTGGATTTCTCAGCAGCATCTTAATGTCATCAAAATACTTAAAACTAATTTCACCATTCACGTACACTTTTTGACCTCGTAAATCTCTCATTGTAAAAGTGAGATCACTATCTTCTATGTATTAGGGCTGCAAGTCTCAAGTCATTTGCTTGCCTCTTGCATCCTCATGGTCCGTGTCTCATCAGTCACTGCATCTGTCAGTCTCCCTTGCTGTGTAACTCCATCCTCCTTTTCTCCCATGATTACTACAACAGTAGCAGTCTGGGCCATCTCTCTGTGCTCTTGTCTTTTTCCTAGACAACGGTTCCTGCCTTCTGCTGAGTCTATATAATAAAAAGATCCTATCGCTATTTTATGTGTACATCTGCTGAATAAATTTGGGGACTGTTGCATCATAGTTAATCTCAAAGCCAGTGATAACCATTATTAAAGATTATAGTTTTCCACAGCAGTAAAAGCACTCTATGGCTGAAACTGAGCCACTGGAAGATATATAAGCGCGGAGGACAATTGTGGATACTAGAGACAGTGTGAGAGCAGGGTGGGAAAAGGGAGAGGGTGAAAAAAAACAAAAGAATCAAGAGGAAAAAGAAGCAAAACATTTAAGGGACACAAAAATGGAAAATTTTTGGATTTTAACTGGACTTATATATAGTATATTCATATTGGAAAAATTGACTTTGCAGGCTGTAAAGATATACAATGATTGAATGTATAAAAGACATTTTTAAAAAAATTAATTTATTCTCAATTACTAATATCTCAAAGAAGATGGAAATGAGAAGGTGCTCAGCACGCAGTGGAACTGAGTACTTCCTACAGTCTGGAGGTGTTCCGTTTCTCATCATTAGCAGAAGAACCCTTTTGCAAACAAAATATTCCCTAATCAGACTGTTCCCTTATTGGGACCGGCCGTTGGCGTAATAGCTATGTCTCTGGATTCCCATGTAGTCGACTGAGGTTCAAATCCCAGACCTGGTGGCTAAAACTCATGCCGGGCGTGTGTGCATGCGTGCCTAAGATCCCGAGAGGAGAATGGAGGAGAAGAGATTGTGGCATGGCCATCCCCCTGGGGGGCTGATTTCTCTCTATTTGTCTCTTTGTGTCTTTTTGGTGAGTGCATGCACCCTATAGCAAAAACTTCTTCAAAACAAAGAATGTTCCCTTATTAACTTAAGGATTTTTGCTAATTTCTGATAAGGAATAATAGACAGTAAAATCTTCTGTCTATCCTTTATTGGTAGTTGTAAATAATTTTGAATGGTAAATGCTACAATTATAGATTTATTTATGGTCATAATTACAGCCACAGTTATAATTGCCATAGATTTATAATTAAGATTAAATTTATGATGATAGTTACATTTATAGTTCTTGTTAATCTTGTAACTGCATGCCAGAAAAATTTGTGACTTTAACCACTAAAACCCCAGCACTGGCTCAGCACCTAGAACACCATAAGTTATTCACAAATCCATGTTGAATAAAATAGTAGCTACCTTTACCAAATATGGACTTAATTATCTTCTCTATGTATAGTTTTGTAATTTTCTAAAATGAAAAGTCACCTTAAGACTTTTTAAAAATATGTATAACTTCCCAGAATGAATCCTGCTGACCACTCTAATTCTGAGATTCTAGTCCTCCAAATGGGCCCAGTCAGATTAAACATCAGTGGATGAATAAATTGGTGTTATCGAAGTCCACAGCTCTTGGAATGCTACATTTTTTTCTCTAAGAATCTGGTTACTCTTATGCCACTTCAGTGTGTCAGGAATTGCTGAGACAATTTGAGATGAACAAATCATGAGACCAACAATAAAAAAAATCAACATACATATCATTTATAATTTGTATGTATTATGGTTTCTCAGTGTGAAATATTAGTCATGGGCACAATCATATGTGCATATTTGTTATTCCTTTTACCTATTTAAATGGGCTTATGCATATTTACGTGTTCAAAGTTCCCAAGGCTTGGACTAGGCAAAAAAGCAACACTGGCTGGAAGAGGGGTACAGTGGTAAAAGGCGACACTGTGAGGCTGACCGACAGGGCGAGATTCCAGGTTTGCCTCTGGAGACTTCCCTGAGTACACTGGACATGCACAGGCCCATGATCCAGGGTCACATGAAGCTTGAGGGAATAGTAATATTGAGACTTGGAGTGTGCTCTCTCTCTCTCCTTCACTCATATAATAAATGTATAAAGTGTTCAAATGTATTTTAAAAAAGAACAAACAAAAAGAAGGCAATGTGCCTTCCAAGGGCAGGTCAACCACAGGGTGCTGGGTATAGCTACTGGGCCTCTGTACCATGGCTCAAAAACTATTTACGAAGTAATTTGACTTTATGTAGAGTATTAGGCTGGAATAAATGATATAAATCCAGGAATCTAGAAGGAACTGCATTTACAGAGACCAGCAAAATACATTTTGAAACAGAAAAATAAGGTATAGGAAGAAGATAATTTTTTTTGGAGAGGTTTATGTTATAGGGCATGTGCACTCGCCAGAAAGAGAGAGAGAGACAGAGAGTCAGAAAGCAAGAAATCACCCTCCATTCTCCTCTCGGGATCTTGGACATGCACGCACACATGCCCAGCATGAAAAATACTTAAAACTAATTTCACCATTCACGTACACTTTTTGACCTCGTAAATCTCTCATTGTAAAAGTGAGATCACTATCTTCTATGTATTAGGGCTGCAAGTCTCAAGTCATTTGCTTGCCTCTTGCATCCTCATGGTCCGTGTCTCATCAGTCACTGCATCTGTCAGTCTCCCTTGCTGTGTAACTCCATCCTCCTTTTCTCCCATGATTACTACAACAGTAGCAGTCTGGGCCATCTCTCTGTGCTCTTGTCTTTTTCCTAGACAACGGTTCCTGCCTTCTGCTGAGTCTATATAATAAAAAGATCCTATCGCTATTTTATGTGTACATCTGCTGAATAAATTTGGGGACTGTTGCATCATAGTTAATCTCAAAGCCAGTGATAACCATTATTAAAGATTATAGTTTTCCACAGCAGTAAAAGCACTCTATGGCTGAAACTGAGCCACTGGAAGATATATAAGCGCGGAGGACAATTGTGGATACTAGAGACAGTGTGAGAGCAGGGTGGGAAAAGGGAGAGGGTGAAAAAAAACAAAAGAATCAAGAGGAAAAAGAAGCAAAACATTTAAGGGACACAAAAATGGAAAATTTTTGGATTTTAACTGGACTTATATATAGTATATTCATATTGGAAAAATTGACTTTGCAGGCTGTAAAGATATACAATGATTGAATGTATAAAAGACATTTTTAAAAAAATTAATTTATTCTCAATTACTAATATCTCAAAGAAGATGGAAATGAGAAGGTGCTCAGCACGCAGTGGAACTGAGTACTTCCTACAGTCTGGAGGTGTTCCGTTTCTCATCATTAGCAGAAGAACCCTTTTGCAAACAAAATATTCCCTAATCAGACTGTTCCCTTATTGGGACCGGCCGTTGGCGTAATAGCTATGTCTCTGGATTCCCATGTAGTCGACTGAGGTTCAAATCCCAGACCTGGTGGCTAAAACTCATGCCGGGCGTGTGTGCATGCGTGCCTAAGATCCCGAGAGGAGAATGGAGGAGAAGAGATTGTGGCATGGCCATCCCCCTGGGGGGCTGATTTCTCTCTATTTGTCTCTTTGTGTCTTTTTGGTGAGTGCATGCACCCTATAGCAAAAACTTCTTCAAAACAAAGAATGTTCCCTTATTAACTTAAGGATTTTTGCTAATTTCTGATAAGGAATAATAGACAGTAAAATCTTCTGTCTATCCTTTATTGGTAGTTGTAAATAATTTTGAATGGTAAATGCTACAATTATAGATTTATTTATGGTCATAATTACAGCCACAGTTATAATTGCCATAGATTTATAATTAAGATTAAATTTATGATGATAGTTACATTTATAGTTCTTGTTAATCTTGTAACTGCATGCCAGAAAAATTTGTGACTTTAACCACTAAAACCCCAGCACTGGCTCAGCACCTAGAACACCATAAGTTATTCACAAATCCATGTTGAATAAAATAGTAGCTACCTTTACCAAATATGGACTTAATTATCTTCTCTATGTATAGTTTTGTAATTTTCTAAAATGAAAAGTCACCTTAAGACTTTTTAAAAATATGTATAACTTCCCAGAATGAATCCTGCTGACCACTCTAATTCTGAGATTCTAGTCCTCCAAATGGGCCCAGTCAGATTAAACATCAGTGGATGAATAAATTGGTGTTATCGAAGTCCACAGCTCTTGGAATGCTACATTTTTTTCTCTAAGAATCTGGTTACTCTTATGCCACTTCAGTGTGTCAGGAATTGCTGAGACAATTTGAGATGAACAAATCATGAGACCAACAATAAAAAAAATCAACATACATATCATTTATAATTTGTATGTATTATGGTTTCTCAGTGTGAAATATTAGTCATGGGCACAATCATATGTGCATATTTGTTATTCCTTTTACCTATTTAAATGGGCTTATGCATATTTACGTGTTCAAAGTTCCCAAGGCTTGGACTAGGCAAAAAAGCAACACTGGCTGGAAGAGGGGTACAGTGGTAAAAGGCGACACTGTGAGGCTGACCGACAGGGCGAGATTCCAGGTTTGCCTCTGGAGACTTCCCTGAGTACACTGGACATGCACAGGCCCATGATCCAGGGTCACATGAAGCTTGAGGGAATAGTAATATTGAGACTTGGAGTGTGCTCTCTCTCTCTCCTTCACTCATATAATAAATGTATAAAGTGTTCAAATGTATTTTAAAAAAGAACAAACAAAAAGAAGGCAATGTGCCTTCCAAGGGCAGGTCAACCACAGGGTGCTGGGTATAGCTACTGGGCCTCTGTACCATGGCTCAAAAACTATTTACGAAGTAATTTGACTTTATGTAGAGTATTAGGCTGGAATAAATGATATAAATCCAGGAATCTAGAAGGAACTGCATTTACAGAGACCAGCAAAATACATTTTGAAACAGAAAAATAAGGTATAGGAAGAAGATAATTTTTTTTGGAGAGGTTTATGTTATAGGGCATGTGCACTCGCCAGAAAGAGAGAGAGAGACAGAGAGTCAGAAAGCAAGAAATCGCCCTCCATTCTCCTCTCGGGATCTTGGACATGCACGCACACATGCCCAGCATGAATTTAAGCCGCCATGTCTGGGACTAGAACTGTGGTTGACTACATGGGAGTCCGGCGACATAGCCATTACAACAACTGCTGGTCCCAGGGAGAAGGATAATGTCGAGTCAAAAGCTTCTTGCCACCCTGCCATCTGCAAGAGCATCAATGTAACCACTTAACGTTCTTTTCACTCCACACTTTACAAAGTCACCAATACTCCGTGATATGTCTTCCTAATATCTAGTAATCCCACATTCAATACATAAATTTTATTTAATTAATTTAGCAGGAAT
>NW_006206691.1:277308-282417 GCF_000334495.1 Tupaia belangeri chinensis
AATGTCTCACTACACAAAGAGTGGTGACAAAGAAATGCCATCTTTTATATTTCAATCAAATCAAACAAATCTGACACTGAGACCGTATCCTATCACAACAATGAGGTGTCTAGACTCAGTTATTTCTAGGGAGCATGTCATCCTCCCTAACGCACCACCAAAGCTAACAATCTCATTGTCATCTAAAATGACATTGCCAAAGATACCTTCCTTTTCTAAGGTCTGTGCCACTTTCATAATGAACTTTCAGCACAAAATGATGATCCCATACCAGCTCAGGGGGGTGCATGATGCAATAATTGTTTTGCCCTTCTCTGTACATAGCTCTTCAGCAAGGCTTTGGATCTGGCATACAGATAGGTCTCTTTATTCACAGAACGTGAAGACCTCAGCTTCTGCTTTTCTAGAATTCCAACCACTGCATTTCTATTTGTAGCTATTTCCTTCTCTTCATAAACATGACCTCTGAACCCTGTCGGAGCTCTCCACTCCCACCAGACAAGGATGTCAAAAGGGTCAATTCATCTTCCTGATAGGAAGGGAAGAGAACTATAAGAACAAAACACACACATTAATATTTCAGTAAATTATCTTCCCATATCGTAATTTATCATACGAATAGGTAGAATAGTCATTCCTCACCTTTCCTAGCGAAGAGGCAGTGAGGAGACACCAGATAGTGCAGCATCATTTTACTTCAACTTATTCATAAGAAGGGAAAACACAGCTCATTGGGGTTTTTTCTCTATGACAAAAGCCTTTCAACTAAGAGAAAAAGCAGACCACTAGATAAGCTAAGGGGTTCTGCACTTACTCCATTTTAGTTTTTCACTGATCTTCATTAGGAATTCTAGGTAGTTAGGAGGGCTAAAAAGAGGGGAAATGAACAGATTTTAAATATCCTTTAATTTTCTTCAAGTCCATTTCTATATTAATAGAATTCTGCACATAATCAACCCAAATCACTTAATATGTGTTTTATAAATATTTTTATTTATGTATATCACTTTTCTAAATTCTTCATAATGATATTGATAGAATTTTTTTGAAAGGGGCTTTCTTATCTTTAAAGAATTTTGCTGAACAATGCAAGGTGATACAAATGATACATTACTGGAACAACAAATAACACTTGCTAAGTTATGGCTTGAATACAGCTGACCTGCTATTTTACCTTGGGTTATATTGTAGATACAGTGTCTTCATGCATTTGTGGATGTCGAATGTTTTCAGTTAACCAAATGATATTTAATTTCATCCTGGGATAGAGCTGTGGTTTGGCAACCTCTCCAGTGACAATGACAAATGAGAGGAACACAGCCAGCTACGAAATTACCACTTACTAAACTCCTTGTCAATTCACTTCTGCATTCTTTAAAAAGAGTGATTTCATAGGCTTTTCTCTATGGCCCTAATGCCCTTCGTAAGATAAATACCCTTCTAAATGGTCACATCTGCTTTCTTTTGGCCCACAAAATGCTTAGTCAATGAAATAAGCCACAATAGCCACTTTCTTCACTTGACATTAAATCAAATTTTGTGGCAAAGGAACATTGAAGACCAAATTGTGTGTGCTATTCCTATAACTTGTATTGCCTCAAAAGTCATTTCATTTCCCCAAAGTCTTTAGGAGCAGTCATTTTGTCACTTTTTTATTTTTTTTAAATTCCTTTATTGTTATTTTATTTTTACTCATTCAACAAATATTTATTACATGCTTGCTTACTATATGCCAGGCACTGTGCTTAGTGCTGTAACTACAAAGATTAATAAGTCACAGTTCCTGCCCTCAAAAAGTTTGCAGTCTGTTATGAGAGACAAATATAACCCAAGTGATAAATACAATGTAGTTAAAGGAATGAGGCTGGAGGAACGTAGTTGAGAATAAAAAATAAATAAAAATTGTGATCAACTCTGCTAGGGCCTGGCAATGCCTGGGCAGACCACAGAAAAGGCCGTTCTCAAGCAAATTCTGAAAGATTAATTTCTTAGGCCTAGCAAGAAGTAGGGAGAAAATTTGGGGATAAATAGATACACATCACAATTGAGGAGCTGTAGATAATTCTAATGGAATGAGAAGGAAACAAATGTAATTGGCGAGGGCTGATGGATGAGGTTGGAGAGACAGGTTAAGGAAACTCTTAGATGTAAAGTGAAGGGTTTCAGGTGCTGTCCTAGAAAAGAAGGAAAACAATCAGAGGACTTAATTAAGTGGAGGTACAACGTAGTCTACTCTAATTATTTTTTCTTAGTCTCAGCAGTTTGAAAGTGGGGCTTTTTCTACTGCTTACTTTTCGTTCCCTTTCTTGAATTGTTAACATTAGGGCCACCCAGGAGCATGGTGATTGAGGCAGCTGGATCCCACAAGGTAGGCTGCGTGAAAACATGGCATGTGTGCGTGTCCAAGATCCCAAAAGGAGAATGAAGAAGAGAGAGCATGGTAGCCATTTCCTCTGAGGGGGTGCTTTCTTATCCCACCACCCAAACCCCATGTCTGTCGCTCTATGGAAAGTGCATGTACCCTCTAACAAACTGAAAAAAAAAAAAAAGAAAGAAAGAATTGTTATATCATCATAAACTTTTTGTAATACAAGTTTTCTACTAGGACTCCATAAACCACTCTGCTTAGGTCACATCCTGAATCTCAACATGCTCTTTTTCATGCCTACTCAGCAGTACCTCTAATATTAAAGACATGAAACAAAAAGACCTCGGTGAAAGTGGTAATAATGAGAATACTAAATGACAGAAAAGACAAGTAACAAGAGATTCTTGGTTATCTTTGTGAAAATCAAATAAATGACTCACAGAGTTAGTTTAAGAGTAATTGCAAGAATTTTGGTCTTTTTTTTAAAATCCTTTGCTTTCACAATTGACTTTTTTTTAAAATTATTTTTAAGGTTTTTGCTATAGGGCTCGTACGCTCTCAAGAAAGACAGAGACAGAAAAACAGAAATCACCCCCCAGGGAGGACAGTCATGCCACAATCCCTTCTCCTCCATTCTCCTCTTAGGATCTTGGGCACGCACGCAAACATGCCTGGCATGAGTTTAAGCCATCGGGTCCAGAACTCGAACCACAGTCAACTACATGAGAGTCCAGGGACATTACGCCAACTGCTGGTCCCTACAATTGGCTTTTAAATGATAAAATATTTTTCAAAGAACAATTTAGTTATGAGAATAGACATATTTGTATAGACACTCTTGGTTTTTACATTGCAAATAAGGATATGAGCTAAAATTTTCATGAATTCTATGTTGTATCTATTTCCTCATCCAACGTAAATGCTGAGGACAGTGGCCTGTACCTGTTTTCCCAGTATCCCAGTAAATTAGGAGGCTGAGGTAGGAAGTCTGAGTCAGTGAGACTGTGTCTGGGAAAAGAAAAAGGAGTAAAGGAGTGACTATTTTTGGTGCTGCCAAAGAATTTTTGTCAGATAAGATAATGTGTTGGATAATTCCTATCTCCTCTTCAAATCTGAAAATCGTTTGATTTAATAAAACTTGTAAAGAAAATATTCCAGTCTAAGCTTTCACTAGAAGCTTAACTTTCTTTGTTCAATCTCAAAGGGCATAAGAATCAACTGTAATGAAGTGTATATACTCTAAAGTCCCCTCTTTGTCCCCTTAGGAAGAGCTAGGGTAACACTGCCCATTATCTTCAGTCGCTATACGGTGCTAAATTTTCTAGTAACCATATTTTTAAAAGGTAAAAAAAAACTATTTTAACTTAATTTTTATAATATATATTATTTATCTCCAATATTTAAACTATTATAATTCAGTACTCAATAAGTAAAATCTATTAATAAATAAAATCTATTAATAACCTATTCTACATCATAAATATTTGAAATTTGGTGTATATTTTATACTTAGAAAACACTTCAATTTAGGAGCTACATTTTTTAAAAGAATTATTTTATTTAATTTTGTTTATTGTTGCTATTATTATTAATTTGACCAGAGAGAGGAGGAGAGCAAGCCATCTGGCTTGGGATTTGAACTGTAGATGGCCACGTGGGAATCTAGCACCTTAACTACCATGCCACTTGCTGGCTCTTAAGCAGTACATTTTTATTGGACATACTTGATCTATATTTAAATTTTATAATTTACGTTTTGAAAAAGATAATCACCTACTAAATTTGTTTTAAAAAAAGTCTTCAAATAACTAAATTGAGTATAAATTTCTTTTTTTTTTATACTTTGTTTTTTATTTTTCCATCCAAAATACACTGTGCATTGGCTCAATCAAGCACATCAACATATATGTTCTCAGCAAATGATTTCCCAATTTTTGTGTCCTGCATACCTTGCCTTTTGTTTTGCCATCCTAGGTTCCCCATCCCCACCCTCTGCCATGTCCCATCTTCCTCCTCCATTGTCCCTGACATTCATGATTGCCCTCAATGCCTTCCGCCCCCCCCATTCAATTGTTCTACCAATGAACTCAATTAGTCTAAGTATATCCACTAGCTAGCACAGCTGACATATCCTTACACATGTATCCAAATCTGATCCTAGGCATAAACCCCAGGGAGTAGAATGAACATACTATAAAGTAGACCCCAGTTGTGTCCATACAACTCTCTTCAGTCATCAAATGTGCATTTTTTTTTCCTCCTGCTTATTATTTTTTTTTTATATTAAATTATATTGCCTAACACTCATTCCCTGAGTATCATCACAACACACCAAGTGTAGTTTCCCATCTAGGATAAACTGCATAGTGTCTTAATCAAGCATGTCGTCACCAATACTGTTCCATTTCTACTTTCATACACATAAATATGTTTTTTATCCTATGTTTGACCCTCAGCCCTTTCCCCCTCTCCCAATTACTCTATCTCTGCTATAGACAGCTATCCTCCAGAGGGGTCATTGAAAATGCGATACCTGCGAGTAGAGGGAGAGGGGCCAGGAGTCCAAAGTTTTTAACAATAGGGAAAATAGATTCCATTCAAGGTTGGATCAAGTGTGGGTCTCGTGCAGTTCCGCAACTGTAGGTGAGTCTCCATGGAATACAGTCTCCGGAAGGCAGTTCTGGCAAGCAGAGTTGACCATCAGTTGATGCGGCACAGCAGCCATCTTGTGGTTAGCAGGA
>NW_006206691.1:284082-290667 GCF_000334495.1 Tupaia belangeri chinensis
GGCTTCCGCCGCGCCCCGCGGCTTCCCGAGTATTAGTTTCTAAAGTTAAGTTCAAAATAACTAAAACTAAATACAATTGTTAGATCAGATCTGCTTGCACTGGCCACATTTCAAGTACTCATTCAGCACATGTGATTAGTTACTGTTGTATTAGACAGACTAATACTAGAGGACCTCAATATCTTAACTTCTGGGTAAAACCACAGAACATTTTTCTCAATGAGGTTAAATTGAAAAACACTGAAAAAAAGGACATTTGTAGAACGAAGTTAACATGAGAATTATAGTCAAGAGATATTATTACAGGCAAAACTAAATCTCTTCCCATTCCCCAAACATTGTTTTAGCTATTTTATTCTTTTTATAGTCTCCACATGACTTATATTTCTTATTTAGTTTTTGTGAAGCTATTTAGCCTGTTCATATTTTCCATATGGAATCTATAAAATGCCTAACTTTGTGATACTTTTTATCTAGCCCTGTATTACTTTTATTTAATATGCAGAACAAACCAGTGAAATGGGGTATAAGGAAATGATGAGAGAGCTAGAATCAAAGGTTTAAGGTCTCAGAACTAGAAAGAGCCATAACTAGATATCAGACCTACGTCACTTCAACACTTACCCGGGCTGGAGTCCTGATCAATGCTGTGTCATGATATTAGATGGTACAGATCATTGATCAGGCATGGCTCACAAAAGAAGATAGAAGAGCAAACAAGGCCTGCAGGATAACCACTACCACTTACTCTACTCATACTGCTGTGAGTGGTGTTCACTGCCCATATAAAGGAATGCTGGTGAGGAATGAGAGCTATGGTTAGAAAATGTCTATAACATTAATGCCTAGGCTTGTAGCACAGTACTGACGGATTTGCTGGAGCATCTATAGCAAAGGCATTTCTCTCTACGCTCTGGATTTCCTTATGAACAGGCATCAAGTGGGAACCAGCAGTTAGCGTAATGGCTGTGTCGCTGAACTCCCACATAGTCGACTGCGGTTTGCGTCCCAGACCCGGTGGCTTAAAACTCACACTAGGTGCATGTACGTGCATCTCCAAGATGCCGAGAGGAGAATGGAGGAGAAGGGACTGCGGCATGACCAACCCCCCTGGGGGGTTATTTCTCACTTTCTGTCTCTATGTCTCTGTCTGGCGAGCGCACGCGCCCTATAGCAAAAGCACGGCCCGTATAGAAAAAACCCTCCAAAAAAAAAAAAAAAAAAGAAAAAAAAAAAAAAGAACAGGCATCAAGAGAGAAATATTGGGGTGCTGGAAATGTCGTGATGCATTTTTGTATAGAAAAACAGAAAAACATACATCATGACTTTTACAACTCAATAATTACAGGTTGACCACGTTGCATGGCAAAATTTAAAAACGTATGTACACACTTATTCTCCAATATTTTTCTTTCAATAAATTAGACTTGTCTCTAAAATTTAGCACTACAATTATATCAATAAAAGATAAACGGGGATTTAGCCCACCGAAGGTTTTTAAACTTAGCTCTGTGCTGCTCTTCTGTCTTTCCCATTATTACCTTTCCCCCGTCTCCATAGAAGGATAAGCCAATCAGCAGCCATCTGTATTTGAGTTCCAAGAGGTCCCATTTGCTTGGTGCACTAGCACCCCTCTGTTTTCATTTTTTGACAAAAAAAATTCTCTTTTTCTTAGTGATTTTGTCTCTCTCTCTCTCTCTCTCTCTTCTTTTTATCTTTCACACTTTTCTGCTCAGTCTCCATACACTGATTTTCTAGATAGGTCTAGGTGCTCAGTAGCCAAATATCTGAATACTTTTAGGGTAAGCTAAATCCTCAATTTTCATTGGATCAGTGGTACAAAGGGAGAAAAATGGTACTGTTTACAGACTGCATGTCACCACCTTCTGCATTCCTCTGATTGCTCAGATGTACCTCCCAAAAAAATAGGAAAAAAACATATAATCCATCAAATGACCAGAAACCACCACAGAGACACAGGAAATATGAGAAACTAAAAAAATATCTCTCCCCTCTAATGGAGAAGAATAACTCATCTTCCTCCACAGAGAATACAAGGGAACGCATGGAAATGTCAGATAAAGAATGTGAAGTATTCATAGTGACAAAGCTAATAGAGATGCAAGAGAATACAGACAATGAACTCCAGAAGATGCAGAAGAAAAGAGATGCCAAGTTACAGGAAGTGAGGAAGTTCTTGCACCATCCGGAAGAGGAGATACACATCATAAAAAAAGAATCAAATAGAATTGTTAAAGATGAAGGCTGTAATACAGGAAATCAAAACTTCCATTGAAAGTACCAAAAGCAGATTAGATCATGCATATTAAATCTCAGATGTAGTAGAACCTCTGACCTAGAAAAGTTAACTAAAAAGAATGAAAAATTAACCACCCCAAATGAGGATAACATACAAGTAGTACCAGATACCATTAAATGCCTAAACATCCAGATCATCGGTATCCCAGAAGTTGAAGAAACAAATAAGGGTATTGATAATCTAGTCCATGAAATCCTGAAAGAATATTTTCCAAACCTAGAGAGGCACTCAAATATCCAGACCCAAGAAATACAAAGGACCCCACATAGAATCAACCCAAAAAGATCTGCCCCAAGACACATCATTAACCAAAACCACAGAGACAAGATGTTAAAATTGGCAAGAGAGAGACATCAAGTTACTTTCAAAGGATATTCCATAAGGCTAATGTTGGACTTATCACTGGAAACAATACAAGCAAGGAAAGAACGGAAAAATAAAGTGTTAAGTGAAAAACAATTTCAACCAGGAATACTATACCCAGCAGAATTATCTTTCATATGGGAAAATAAGGCAAAAATATCCTCGGATAAACAAAACCTGAAAGAATTTACCAACACCAGATCAGCTCTCCAAGAAGTGCTGAAGAGAGTGCTATACCAAGAAAACTAAAGTTGGACACTCATTAATAAGAGCACAAGAAACAACCAAGAGAATGGCCAGCCTAATGGGAGGAATAAGTCTGGAGTTGAATGTTAACTACCGGAGTTTAAATGGAAAGATCAGAGCACAGTAACACTGCAAATTCAATAGGATATTGACTACATGAGTGTGAACTAGTGAAATAGACTTTGTTTTTAACTTTAGACCAAAACATTACTGATTTTCTTTGATGCTTTGATTTCCACATTTAAAGAATTTTGTCTTCTCTTAAACTGTTGATAGGCTCATCTACCTACTATTTGAACTGAATCTTAACCTTTTTCCTGGCTTTAAGCTTTAAGTAAATATCTCTTAACATTTTTTGATTTTGATCTATTAAAACTAAAACTTTTTTGACATTAAAAAAATGCATTAAAAATACCTATTAATATATATTTAATGACTGCAGTAAGCTCACTGAGATTTAAGCCTAAAGTCAGATATGCATTCCTAAATATGTATATATCAGCTGTGTTTGCTATTGAATGTCTTTAAATTAATTAAGATCTTTATTGAATCAATAAAATGCAAATAAAAGGCATGGAAAACAACTATATATACCAGAGACAGTGTGGGAGAAGGGGAGGAGTGGGCAGATGGTGAGAGGTAGGGAATCAAGGGAGGGGGAATCAAAATATATAAGAAAGAAGAAATATAAAATTATTTGTTGATGATAAGATGTATGGTAATTTCCTTGATTGAGCCAATATATAATGTATACTGGATGGAAAAATCTCATTTTGTATACTGTATTGATGTACAGTGAATTACCATAAATAAATAGATTTTAAAAATAAATAAATTTTTTAAAAGGTAAAAAAGGAAGCATTTATTTATGCCATACCCCCTATACCAATAAGAGCACTAAAAGCGATGCTCAAGGGAGTCAGGGGTGCTGCTCGTTTGGATAGTCTAGCATTTGTTCTGAGGGGAATTGGCAAGGAGGCATTTCCCCATGCCATTTTAATATCAGGAATTATATAGCCTAATGAACATAGACTTGTCCAGCCGGGTGGAAGAACTAAATAAGCCCGATGTCCACAGATCCAGTAAACTCCCTGAGAGGCATTAAGTTTGGCCCAGAACTTAATATTGAACAAAAGAGAAAGAGATTCTTGCCTTCTGATCTTATTTCTAGCTCGTATAGAGCCACCCGAAATATAGCAGATAACCAAGGCACTGGGAATTAAATATGTTTTACATTGTGCTAGGAGGCCTCAAGCTTCAGGTAAAATAGAAAGAGCCAATCAAACTTTAAGGAAGATTTTGGAAAGTTATGTCAGGAAACATCACAAAACTGGCTTTCTCTCCTTCCAATAGCTCTTCTCAGGATGAGAATTGCCCGAAAGTCTAACCTGTCCCTGAGCCCTTATGAGATGTTATATAGAAGACCTTTTCTTTACACAGATATAGTAGTGGATGTAGAAACCAATGCCATCCAACAATATATAATCACACTTTCTCAGGTCCAGAAGGCTCTCCAGTCTTATGGGGACCAAGTCTTGCCAGCAGCTACCTCTCTGGGAGTTAACCCTTTCCAACCAGGAGATGAAGTACTAGTAAAAACCTGGAGAGACAAAAATCCTAAGGACCAACTTCAGCCTATTTGGAAAGGTCCCTATACTATTCTTCTTTCAACCCCTACAGCAGTAAAAGTGGCCAACATTCTCACTTGGATTCACGTTTCACGGATTAAGCTGGCTGCTGACCTGGAACCTGAACAGACTTCTCACACTTACACCTGTGACCCTCTGGAGGACCTTCGATTTCTTTTTAAGAAGAATTCTTCCTCAGATAAGTAATATGAACCCAATCTTTTTCTTGCTTTTACATGTTCTTACTCAGGGACTTGTGACAACATTACCTTCTTTTCAAGTTCTTCCGGATGCTTATACTCTTGTTAATCGCACTGTTACTGTTTTAAATCTCACACAACCCTGTTGGCTCTGCTTGACTACACATAGCTGGGGATATGTTCAAGCAATACCATATGAACAATGGGCCATTCTCCCAGCTCTTCTCTCCGCAGATACTAAACCAACAAATTCTTGGGGAGAAAAGGCAACCTTAGATATTCAGAGTCTTTTTCTAGATGGTTTACGGATCTCTGAACTGACTAGAGATGGAACTATTTCTTCTCCTTCTGGAATTCTTTATTCTCACATAATCAATGCAGACGATACGCATTATCCAGTCTGTATTCTCAGCAATACTTCTCGAGGAACTCCCGTTGGACCACTCCAAAGGGATAATTGTGATCATATTTACCTATGGGCTCTTCAATACTTGTTAATACCTCAAGGGGAGTTCCTCTTATAAAAGGACGTAATTACGTAACAAATTTCATATTATATTCACGTCCTAGGGCAGCAATCCCCACTTTCAAATTTCAATATACTAACACATCACTTTTCTGCCAAGGTAGACCTATAAGACCTCCCTCTTGGACACCACAGACAGCCACATCACACGGCAATTGTCAGTTGCTTAATTACACCAACCATACCCAAATGTTTTGGGACCACATACGGGGCACTTTATACCTGGAACATTTTAACTCCTTCCAACACAAAGAACACCCATCGTGGACTCCAATTACAGCAGCTAACTTTGCCTCCCAGGGTGTGACTGTTAGTGGGACACAAGTCTCTACTACATTCCAGGGTGGCTCTATACTAGCTAGGAATTAGATCATAAGGCAAGAATCTCTTTCTCTTTTGTTCAATATTAAGTTCTGGGCCAAACTTAATGCCTTTCAGGGAGTTTACTGGATCTGTGGACATCGGGCTTATTTAGTTCTTCCACCCAGCTGGACAAGTCTATGTTCATTAGGCTATATAATTCCTGATATTAAAATAGCTTGGGGAAATGCCTCCTTGCCAATTCCCCTCAGAACAAATGCTAGACTATCCAAATGAGCAGCACCCCTAATTCCCTTGAGCATCGCTTTTAGTGCTCTTATTGGTATAGGGGGTATGGCTACTGGCAGTAGCTCTCTCGGATTGCAACAGCGATTGTCTGCTGAAACAGCTGAAGCTTTCAGAGTTACAGCAGAAAGCCTAACAAGGAAACAGGAACAATTAGATTCCTTGGCAGGTTTTGTCTTACAAAACCACAGAGCCCTAGATCTTCTCACTACAGGAGAAGGGGGAACTTGGATATACTTAAAAGAAGAATGTTGTTTTTACATTAATCAATCTAGCTTAGTTCAACAAGATATTAAAAATCTTCTTGAAAAAGCCACAAAAATCAAAAAATTAGGATTTTCCTCATGGAACAATACAAACTGGCTTTTAAGTCTCTTGTTGTCACTAGTAGGGCCGGTCATAATGATCATCTTAATCATAAACTTTGGCCCTCCATTGTTGCAAGCCCTTACTAAACTTGTTGCCAACCGAATACAATCTATTTTTATGTTACACCAATATCAACCAATACCTAATAATGTGAACCTCTCCCCTCTAGATGCAGCCGCTATAACCTTCCACGATTCATATGAGGACACCTCTGAAGTCTCCATCTAATCTTGGGGCTAGCCTGACAGAGAGCAAGGACTGAGGCTCTGACTCCCCTCTCTTCGGCCCATTTGTCAGCTGGAAGAAGCTACAGAAGAAGAGACCTTC
>NW_006206691.1:290716-333827 GCF_000334495.1 Tupaia belangeri chinensis
GGGGAAATGTGGTAGGCAGTTAGTTAGCCATGAGCGGGCAGCCCTAAGAGAAAAGCGAAAGGCTCACCTAGCTTCAGGTGCCAGGAGGGTGAGGCAATTTGCCATATTAATTCCTTGAGCCTTGAGGGAAGCATACAGGAATAGTTTGTAGATTTTCTTTTGTCAAAAGGACCGAAGCAAGCATTTGGTCATTAATACAATAGACTAATTGGGCAATCTAATTAAGGCAACCTGACTCGCACTGGGCATACGTAATTAGGTGACCAAATTTCTCACTTTGCCTGTGAGGAAGGTGCGCAGGTGCAAGAGAGAACGTGTGGATTCAGATTTAAAGGAAGAACATAGGCAGCGTAAGGGGAACGCCCACTAATGAATATTCATGACCTCTAGTAATAAGAATAATGGTTGACCAGTATCAAACGCGGTTGCCACTTGGCAATCTGCCCGCCCAACAACCTTTTTGGGTATACTTTCTTTCTTTCCTTTCCTTTCTTTCTATTAAACTTTCTTTTCTATCTACTTCATTGGTGGTTGCGATTTCATTTTGCACCTAGGGACAGATCTCTAATTTTAGTGATCTGGACCCGAAGAACCAAGGATTTCACAACTCAGCTCAACACTTTTCCATCAGTTAACAAAATCACCCCCCAGGGAGGATGGTCATGCCGCAATCCCTTCTCCTCCATTCTCCTCTCAGGATCTTGGGCACACATGCACATGCACCCGGCGTGAGTTTTAAGCCACCGGGTCTGGGACGCGAACCGCGGTCGACTATGTGGGAGTCCAGCGACATAGCCATTACGCTAACTCAGCTCAACACTTTTCCATCAGTTAACAAAATCACCCCCCAGGGAGGATGGTCATGCCGCAATCCCTTCTCCTCCATTCTCCTCTCAGGATCTTGGGCACACATGCACATGCACCCGGCGTGAGTTTTAAGCCACCGGGTCTGGGACGCGAACCGCGGTCGACTATGTGGGAGTCCAGCGACATAGCCATTACGCTAACTGCTGGCTCCCAAGTTTTAATTATATCATTAAAAATACTATTTGGTTAGAAGACATGAATAGTTAAAGAAAATAGGTTTAAGAGGTCCCTCTCTCCAGTGGTAGATTGGATTTGATTTTCAAAGGCCAATTACTAAATTTTTAGAAATTTTTAAAAAGTTGATCCATTTACTTATTTCATGAGTGACAGAGATAGAGAAACAGAGAGACAGAGAGATAGAGAGATAGCACCACCAAAGAGTCTTGGTGCCATGAACTACCCCTAGCCTCAGCAAGCCTTGGGTCAATACATGACCCCCATACTCAAGGAAGTCCAGAGGTAAGCTAGAAACCTTACCATGAGGGTCAGTCTTGCAGAGAATAGTGATTTACTGTGGTGGCATGATCTGCCTCAAATTTTCAGGAATTTTGTGAGCTTTTTGCTCACAATTATTATTAAAAATTAAATTATATAAACTTTAAATTGTTTGGAGAGGTTTTTCCTATAGGGCACTTGTGTTAGCCAGAAAGACAGAGAGACAGAAAATGAGAAATCACCCTCTGGGGGGATGGTCACACTGCAATCCCTTCTCCAATCTCCTCTTGGGATCTTGGGCATGCACACACACATGCCCAGTGTGAGTTTAAGCCACCGGGTCTGGGACTCGAACTATGGTTGACTACATGGGAGTCCAGCGACATAGCTGTAAGTCCAATTGCTGGTCCTCAAAATTTAAATTTTAAAAATTGTGTTAAAATCAAAGATAATCAGTGCTTAAAACTCACTCACCAATGTCAAGTTGCTTTACCATATTTTACTGAAATCTAGGCCACAGGTCACCACATGTTTTTTAGAAAAATGACCAGATAGTAAATTCTTTTGGCTCTGTGGATTATACAATCTAGTTAGTAGTCACACTACTAACTCTGTTTCTTGTTTGTTTGTTTGTTTGTTTTTTCATTTTTAAAGCAGCTATAAATCGTACATAAATGGATGGCCATGACTTCATTTTCAAAAGTAAGCAACAGGTCAGATTTGGTTCAGAGTTCCTCATTTACTGACACTTGCTTTAGATTCTTCTTGAGGTTCCTTGGATTCATCATATGCATGAGATAGAGATGTTCTAAAATGGTGTGCTAGTCTATGTCTTTTCCCAAATCCACATTCAGAAACTTAATATTGGTAGCTTAAAATTGGCCTCTTGTATTTACAAAAATACTACCCAAACACTTGTTAAAGTTAGTAAAGCAGACTTTATGCAAAGGAGGCTGTAACTGGAGGAAGGGGACCCCTGGAATAGGGTCTTGAAGTGGGGAAGTGAGATTGGACTCAACTCTGACTCCAAGGACCAGTGATATTTTTAATCAAAGAACAGAATGGGACTCAGTAGATAGAAAACTAAGAGGAAGCATTAAGAATAAGGGTTTCTGGCTTAACTGACTTGAGGGATTTATTGCTGAAGACAAGCCAGGGTGGTAAGCTATCACAGGGTCGTCAGACACCAAGGGTGAGGAATCTTCCTAAACTGACTGAGCAGGATTCTTACTCTAACTGGATTCAATAAGGACAGAGAAGGAAACCCAAGTTCAGGCCTAGAGAATCAGAGGACTGAGAAGAGCCTGACTAAAGTTTTACTCAAAGCAGTCTTTTTGCCATCCACCACTACCATAGACCTAACTGATGTCACTCAGAACAAGAAAATACCATGCTTCTGAGAAGTCAGTGTCTCTGAAAGCACCTGTTGTGCTGTCAAATAACAGAATCTGACAGGAACAAGGAAAGCTTTACTTCCATCTTAGTTATAACACAGCTGCGTGTTTTAAGAATATTTAAAATATATAAAAATAGCATGTTATGCCAGTGATTAGAATATGTTTAGCATCTCAACTTCACTCAGGACATTGCACTATACAGTCAATATTAATATTCAGCAAGTATTAATGGAGCATCTCCTCTCATATACCGGGTACTAGGCATACACTTCCACTGAAGTAATATCAGTACAAACAACAGTGCTATGACGAAAATAAAGCAGACAAGAGGATAAGGAATTCTGGCAGGTGGTTGGGGTGGATTATAATTTTACATAGACGTGCCCAGAAAATACCTCGCTCTAAAGTAACATTTAAACAAATGTTTGACAAAGTTGAAGAAGGAATCTGTTTATACAGAGGGAAGAGAAGGGAGAGGAGAGAGAGTTTTAGAAAGAGTGAACAACACGCACAAGTTTCTGATGTAAGAGCAAGTCAAGATGTTCTATTAATGACAAGAGAGGCAGCAAGTGGCATAGTGGTGAAAGTGCTGAACTCCCATGTAGTCAACTGCCATTTGATCCAGTGGCTTGAAACTCATACCAGGCATGTGTGCATACATACCCAAAATCCTGGGAGGACAAGGGAGAAGGGATTGAGGCATGGCCATCCATCCTGGGGGGTGATTTTTCCTTTCTGTCTCTCTGGCTCTCTCTGTTTCTCCAGCAAACATACATGTCCTATAGCAAAAATCTCTCAAAAAATAAATGATAAGGGGGGGGCAGTGGCTGGAGCAGAATTAAGAAGAGGGCATAGAAGCCATCAATGGAAGACTATGTAAGGCATGGGAACCATTGACAGTTTAGAGCATTACTTTCTTCTAAGTTTAGAAGCCTTGGAAAGTTCTAAAGAGAAACTTGACCTGGATTCAAATTTAAAAGAATTATTGGAGAATTAGGAATCGAGAAAGATGTGATAGAAGAAACCAAATATTGATAATTCTTGAAGGCTGGTGATAGGTTCACAGCAGTTCATTATATTATTTTATTTTGTGTATGTTTTAAAATTAAAAACAAGACAAAAATAAACAGAAAAGGATTATACAATGAAACAGACTTGAGAGAATGGTGTTTACAAAGAGACACGGAGCGACTGTTGTAGTAAGTACTGGTAAGTAGTGGTTATGTCAGACAAGATCTCTGAAAGTAGTGATGACAATTAAGACAGAACCACATTCTGGCATTAAATAGGACCCAGTAGGTGGCATGGAGGTTAAGACACTAGATACCACATGGCAGACTGTGCAGTTAAAGTCCTGGACTCAATGGTTTGAAAAACATGCTGGGTTCATGTGTATGCATGCCCCAAAGTCTGAGTGGAGAATGGAGGAGAAGGGAATGAAGCATAGCCATCCTCCTTGGTGGCGATTTCTCACTTTCTCTTTCATTTCTCTCTCTGTTCCTTTCTGATGAATACATTCACTCCATAACAAAATACTAAAAATCTCTCTCAAAAAAAAAAAAAAAAAGAATTAGATACATGAAAAATCAGGGTTTTTTTTCCTCCCTCAACTTCAATACATTCTTTACGATTTATTTCTGTATTTCCTATCCTAGGATTTCATTACTGAGAGAAAAAGATGGTGACATTCAATAGATTTTTAAAAATTAAATATTTGTCTTTCTCTTTTTATTTTTACTTGCATGAGGTTTGTTTAACCTTTAGCAATGTGACTGTTATTAAAGGAGTTTCATGCATCTGGCAGTAGAAGAGTCTCTCTCCTGTCCAGGTTTATGAATTCCAGTCACTAAGGTCTCATTTAAGCCAAGAATCTCAGGCTGTCACTACTCTTGAGAAAGATCACTCGGCACTTCTCTGTGTTAAAATAATGCCATCTGTTGTTAGCCATGCCCAAGCTAGAGTCTCATCTGCAAAGAGGAATGTTGAGTTTTGCCATAAATTATTCCACTCTAGGTTGCGGTCCAGCCTTGTGAAGGAGGACAGGCTGTTCCAGATGTAGACAACATTGAGCTGAATGAGGTCTATAGAACAAATAAAAAAAAAATCAACTAGTTTATTTTCCCATATCAAAAGAACAGATCTCTCTCTCCAAAATATTATTTACTTAGGCAAAATTTGCAAGTTCAGAGTTGAATGTACTTCACACTAGAAACAGACACTGATATTATGTCAATACACACAGATTTCCAAGCAACCTAAATGAACCCAACTTATATTTGAGATTTTAGATAATAAATGTGTAGAACCCTAAAAAATTTTTAACAGTGTCAAGTAAGTCAATAAATTTGATCTAAAGGAAAATGTCAGATTGATCACCGGCTTCCAATAATATTAGGGACCAGAATACAATGGAATAAGATTATAAAGTGCTCACAGAAAAGCACTCAACTTTGAGGGCCAGACAGCGGTACAGTCGTAAAATGTGAGGTGCTGTAAGGCTTAACTGCATGGGGAGGTTCTGGGTTTGCTTCTTGAACCCTCCCTGAGTATGCTGGGTGTGCACATGCCAATGATCCAAGATACGTTCAAGTCTAGGAGTGGCCTGTGGCTTCAGGATCCTGTTGGAGGTTCTCTTTATCTCCCTCCATCACTCTCTCTATAGGAAGAAATTTAAAAAATAAACTTTGAAACCATTTCAAAACTAACGTCAAATTCTGAATTATATATGTAAATTATATATGTAAAGCAAGGTGAATCAAAATGAAATGGTGGAAAATAATACACAATGTATGTTTTTTAACATTATTTTTTGTTGAAAATTTTAACATAAAATTAAATTTGAATTATAGAGAGCCAACAATTTTCTCTGATTACTTTAAACCTAAAAAGAAGGAGGAGGTTAATTTATTGGAAGAATATTTGCATGTCTCATGGAAGGATTCGATAAAGCAAAGCAGGAGAATGGAAAGAAACAGGTTATCTCAAGATACAGCAGGAGCAGAGATCATCATCTTTCTGTCCATAACTCTCCTATCAGTGTGATTTGAAGTCACATTCTCATTTACTTTTTCTGTCTGTTTAAATTTTTCAGATGACTCTGTATCAATTGTTAAAGATTCAGAGTGCATATGAGTTGAATCTCAATTCCATAAAAGAGAAAATCACATGAGCCCATCCTTCACTCTATGAATTTTCTATTAAACTCTACTTTTTACTGTTTTCCACACACATTTTCACTGCTATACCTAAAGATGCCCTCACTTAATATGCTGCAGACACTACTGCTACCTCTGTAAAGGGAGATTATCCCAAATCACATATTGATGTCAAATTCAGATTTGATATTAAGGACCTCTCCTGTCCATAGCCATCCTCTGTGGACCACAAGTTACACTACAGTATTCAGCCTTGATCACATCTGATGTAACTGTTTCACACACACACACACACACACACACACACACACACAATGACTTGATCCAACATTCAATTATTTATACTGAGTTTTTTAATCATTCATGCAGTTATTAATGTTTAGAGCTACACTAATGAACAAAATTTGTTTTTTTTTCTAAAAGAGAACTGTAATAACAACATTTTAAAACTACTAATAAGTAGACCATATTAGAATTTGGTAGTGCTTGGAAAAGAAAGAACTGTATAAAGGATATTAGGAATGCCAGGGACGGAGAACTCCACCTTAATTTTAGGACATGAAGGTTGGTTCATTGCAAAAGCAACATTCACTTATTTCACCCCTGAGAGAGAAGCAGAGACAGGCTTCCCTCATAGCATCTCCACCCCATGATTCATGCCCAGCCTCAGCTGGCCCAAACTGCAGACATAACGCATGCACCTCATATGCTCAGAGAGGGCTCAAGACCTTCCCCCACATGTGTCCAGTTGCATTACCACTGTATCAATGGCTTGCCCCAAAATGCAACACTTAAACAAAAAACACAAATAAAACAAGGAAGTCAGACATTCATCTGTCAACAGAATTAAATGTTACAAATTCAGTAAACAGTCAATGCAATGATTGTAAGGTAGGAGGGAGATAAAGAGTGAAGGTTAGAGAGCTAAGAGGGAGACTTGGGTTGAAGCACCGTACAAAAGCCACTATAAAGATGTTCTGGAGTAGCAGTGAAATGTTGACAGTCTGTGATGCTGCTCCACGTGGGACAGTTCCCAGTTCACATCCAGAGAACTCCTTGAGTATGCTGAACATGCGTGTTCCCGTGACCTAGGGCTGATGGAGGCTAGGGGAGGACTGAAGTATACAGACCCTGTCTTGTGTGCTGTTTCTCTCTTAAAGAAAAAAAAAAGTTCTTTATTTCTCTATGTGAGGAGATAGCCTTGGAAGGCATTATGGGTTGAATTGTGTTTTCCACAAAATTCTCATGTTGCTGTCTCAACCTCCAGTACCTCAGAATAAAATCTTATTTGGGGACCAGCAGTTAGCATAATGGCTATGACGCTGGACTCCCCACATAGTCGACCACGGTTCGAGTCCCAGACCCGGTGGCTTAAACTCATGCCGGGCGTGTATGCGTGTGTGCCCAAGATCCTGAGAGGAGAATGGAGGAGAAGGGATTGCGGCATGGTCATCCCCCTCTCCCCGGGGGGTGATTTCTCGCTTTCTATCTCTCTCTCTCTCTGTTTGTCTGGCAAGCGCACGCGCCCTATAGCAAAAACCTCTCAAAAAAAAAAAAAAGCCTTTTTGTAAACAATGTCATTGCAGATGCAGTTAGTTAAGGTGAGTCTGTTAGAGTGGGCAGTAACAATATGACAGGCATCCTTATAAAAGTTGCAGTTTGGAGGCACACACACAAAGCGAGACACCACACGAAGTTAAAGACAAAGACTGAAGTGATGCATCTCAAGGAAGAGAATATCAAATATTGCCAGCAAACTAACAGAAGCTGGAAGAGGCAGAAAACAAGTGCTTCTCGAAGCCCGCAGTCTGAAACTGCCTTGCTGACATGTTGACTTTGGAATTCTGTAGTTCAGAACTGTGAGACAATAAATGTATATTGTTATCCAGTGTGTTATAAATGACTTACATATGCATCCCAAGTAAACTATATCCCAGCAGACTTGATAAAAGGAGGAAAAGAACACTCAACTTTTTTTTTTTGAGAGATTTTTGCTATAGGACGTGTGCGCTTGCCAGACAGAGAGACAGAGAGACAGAAAGCGAGAAATCACCCCCAGAGGAGATGGCCAGGCTGCAATCCCTTCTCCTCCATTCTCCTCTTGGGATCTTGGGCACGCACACACATGTAACCGGCATGAGTTTAAGCCACTGGATCCGGGACTTGAACCACAGCTGACTACATGGGAGTCCAGCAACATAGCCATTACACCAACTGCTGGTCCCAGGACATTCAAGTTTTAAAAGCATCACTCAAATAGGCTGGATAGTGGAGGCAAGGAAAGGAACAAGGTTGGTAGGCAACACCTTGCATTAGTACCATCAGGAGACTGGGTAGCTCAGACGAGGGTTGAAACAATAGTGATATTGAAGAATAGTCAGATCTGGATCTGTTTCAAAGGTACAGGCAAATGGGTTTATTGATGGATTGAAAGTGGGTTATAAAGAGAAAAGTCAGGGATAACTCAGATTTCTGGCATGTGCAACTAGAAAGATGGAGGTGGTATGAATTAAGGTGGCAGCAGAGCTAGCATTGAATGATACTGGAAAAATGTGCCAATGTGACATCATTCTCACAGCATTTAATCTTCTTACACTTTGTAATGATGAGAAGGTGCTGTCCTTGTAGATCATCCCCCTTCATCTCCCTACAGCCCTAATATGAGAGCTAATTACTTCTGTTTGAGTAAAGATTATTTCCAACTTTTAGATTTTGAGAGTTTTTTTTTTTTTTTTTTTTTTTTTTGCTATAGGGCTCGTGTGTTCTCCCAACACAGACAGAGAGACAGAAAGCGAGAAATCACCCCCCAGGGGGGATGGTCACGCCACAATCCCTTCTCCTCCATTCTCCTCTCGGGATCTTGGGCACGCACGCACACGCGCCCAGCGTGAGTTTTAAGCCACCGGGTCCAGGACGCGAACCGCGGTCGACTACGTGGGAGTCCAGCGACATAGCCACTACGCTAACTGCTGGTTCCCCCAACTTTTAGATTTTCATTTAAAAGACTATAGTGAGAGCTACCATTCTTTTCCATTTGTCAGCATCTTAGAGAACATCTTAGAGAAAACTCATGTTCTCGACTGTTCTTGGCAAGAAACTATTAAGTAGATGGAAGTCCATGACTTGAGTGCTGAAAAGGCCAGAGAAGATCCTGTACTTTCCATGACATGGGGTGATGGACTCGACCTCTCTCTTGCCACTATCAGTACTAAACAAAGAAGTCTTCTTTACCTCTATGTTCTGAAAGAATTGCCCATAATTGACTACTCCATTAGGCCTAGAAAACAAATTCTCAAAGATGTCTTTATTTTCTAGAAATATCTCACATCCACAGATATATATTAAAATGATGGGAGAAATCAAAGAAGCTTCAAATGAAGTTTACATCAAGGCAAAACTCTATGAATTTTCCAGGTATAAAATTCAAGTCTGCTTCTACAATGGTAGCTGTATTTTCTTTTTTTTTTTTTAGAATAATTTTTGCTATACGGCATGTGCACTTGCCAGAGAGACAGAAAGACAGAAAGGAAGAAATCACCCTCCCAGAGGGATGGCCACACAGCAATTCCTTCTCCTCCATTCTCCTTGTGGGATCTTAGGCAAGCGTGCACATGAGCCTGTTGTGAATTTTAAGTCACCAGGTCTGGGACTTGAATCACAGTCAATTACATGGGAGTCCAGTGACATAACTATTACATCCTCTGCTGGTCCTGGTAGTTGTAACTTTTTAAAAATGTGATAAATATTTCAAAATAAACTAAAAAAGTGACTCACACCTTCTAAAAGACCTCTAAAAAGGCATATTTACATGAAAGGATATAAGACTACTTATGAAAAATAATATGGAAAAAATGTTTGAAGAAAGTGATACAAAGGTTTTCTTCTCTCAATGGCTTCTAACATTGTGTTATAGCTCCAATTTCAGTGCCTGGAACAGAAGGATCTTCCACAGGAGACTGTGCGGTGGAGTCAGAGCAAAACAGTGAACAAACATTTGTAAACAATGCTGATTTGGGGCGGTGGTGTTGATGCCACACTGAAAGTACTCAGAAGCTATTGAAGAGTCATTGAAACTAAGATACCTTGTTGAACATAATGTGCTGTGTAAGCTTATACTCAGAACCAGTTTCTGCTGCTGGATCCAGGACTTGAATTGCTGTTGACTATGTGGGAGTCTAGCAACGTAAACATTATGCCCTCTGCTGGTCCTGAGTTTCAACCTTCTTTCAGATTATCTTCCTGTATTGCAGTTTTGAAAGCTAAAATGAGTATTTCTCAGACCCCCTTAGAGCCACAGCTCTGAATGGGAATTTGCTTCTGCAAATTCAGTGCACTCATATAAAATCAGGAGGGTGGGAGAGGCTAACTTGCAGCCACTCTAGTAACTGCTCTGGCAAAGCAGAGCGTGAGGACAATGAGTATTACTGCATTACTGTTCCAATCACTAACACTGTGGGAGCTGAGGGCTGATTTAGCAATACTTGTGGTGGCAGTAAGAACAGCAACAGCAGCAATGGCTATAATAGAATGTTCTAGAAGACAATAGCTCAGTAGTTTCCTCATGCCCCCTTCTAGACCTGCTAGTTAGCCAGTTTTTTGCTCTGGGAGTGATTCTCCGAAACCCAGCCTAGATTCTGCCTTTATGTTCATGCTACAGATTTTATAAATACGTATTCCCATGTGTAAATCACTTCCTACTTTAAGACAAGAAGACTGCATGATAAAAGTTTTTAAACAAGTCAGGAACTATGTCTTTTCCTTCCCAACCTGAACAAGCAAAAGGCAGGGAATTTAACAGGGGCTCCAGAGTATAGCTGAGCTCCTCAGTAATGGACTTAGCCATTCTTGGCCCTGACTCATGCCAGGCTTGTGTCAGGAAAAATACTTGTCTATTTAAATCAAATACCATTTATTCAAAAGCTAACAGTGATCTCTAACCTCAAAAACTGACTGAAACAACATGTCTCTCTCAGGCCAAAATGGGTAAAAGCAAGAAATTACTTTAGCATAGACGTCACCTATGGTCCTCCTTCTCACCTTGAATAGAGCCATAAATTTGCCCTAATAGTCAGATCTTCCTCTCTTTTTTTTCTTTACTAATTAGTTACCTTTATTCTTACTTTAAAAAGATAAAGAATGAAAACAGGAGCCCATCTGTGTGCCTATTTTTCTAAGGCAATTGGTGTGTCTAAAGAATACATGAAAATTCAAAGCTAAAGGCTTCAGAAAAAGTGTTGCCCCAGATATTGATTAAAAATGGCATTTCCTCAAAACACTGTAAAGTCAAACTCCCATCTAATTATTCCCCATAACAAGACCTGCAATGCTCTAAAGAATCTAATTCTGCTTAATAACTTTTATCTTACACTTTAATTAATATTTATTAATTAACATATTTACCTGAGGCAGTTTAATGAAATACAGTTTGAGATGAGCCATTGAAAATGCACACTATGTTAGATCAAGTTCAAATTAAAACAGGCAAAATTTGTATGTCTGTGCTATTTTCTTACCTATATGTTCCTTTATAAATGACCACTTTTTCTTTGGTAAAATTAACAGTAGAAATTCATATTCTTTTAAATGTAATTTTTGAGATTAAATCTTTCAGAGCTTTAATAGATCAAATATTTAGATAAATCTATAAACAGAAAATCTTTATTCACTATGATAAAGTGAGGGCAATGAACTGTTTCAGATACTCAGAATTCATTTTACTGAAACAGATCATTTTATTTTTTCAAAATAAGAATGTATAAATGAATCAAACAATTGGCAATGGATCGCTATGCATGACTGTCCCATAACATGGATATTAATATCAGTAACATATTTCATAGTGATGATTGAATAATCACTTAAAGATTACATATAAGGAAGAAAAAAAAGCAATGCAATGAGACAGACAATCAAGGAATCAGTAGGTTGATCTTTCTGCAGGTTTCCATGTGCGTTGTTTTGACAGATCCCTCTTATACGTATATTTTTAGTTTCATTATTTTCAAGTTCAGAAACTGAGGTAAAAGAGAGGATTACTAGATTATTGAAGCTAGGGATCAAAACACTGCAAAGCAAGAATGTCAACACAAGTAGAACCTTTCCAAAGTCAGTCCTTTTTTCCTGTGCATTATACAAGGTTTTATTGCCGTTTTTATTATGAACTAAGTGTAATTTTTGACACATTGCTTATATTCTCTAAGACTGAGGTTCTTAATTTATAGGATAAGAGGTCAAATTCCATAAGAAAGAGATTGCTCTGTTTTTTGTTTTGTAAAGAATTATTTATTTAATTTGATCCATTATTATCATCCCTTTTCAATTTGTTATAGGGCATGTGCACTCACCAGAGAGAGAAACAGAGAGAAAAAAAAGAAAGGGATAGAAAAAAAGCAAGCCACCAGGTCCAGGACTTGAACCATGGCTGGCCACATGGGAATCCAGTACCCTAACCACCACAATACCTGCTTGTTCTGCGATTGCTGGTTTTATCATTTTTTTTTCATTTGCTATAGGACACATGCATCCTCACAGAAAGAGAAAGAAAGAGGCAGACGGAGAGGGAAAGGGGTGAATCCCTTCCGGTGGAACACGGTCATTCCACACTTCCTTCCCCTCCATCTCTCCATCTTGTCGTGATTCAGGGCATGCACATGTGCCTGGTGTGTTTTTCAAGCCACCTGGGGCCAGGATTCTAACTGGCTGTTGTGGGATCAGGCTACCTTAACCACAGCCAAGGCATGGGCCTGTTTTTATATTCTGAATTGAAAACATCATTTAAAAAGTAGAAAAAGTTTACTGCTCACTAGGAAGTCTGATAAACATCTATTTCTGTGTGTCCTGTTGGCTTAGACTTAGGAAAGCGCAAACAAGACAGCACCATAAGCAGAGCTGTACCAAATGGATGTGGCTTGGAACAACCAGCATTAGCTTAGATTTGGGAGAACATAACTTTTTAACTTCAAGCCATTACTGTGGTCAGAAACTGGATCAAAAAAACCTGCACATACCTTGTCCTCTTTTTAAAATTTTTTTATTTTATTTATGATACACTACAATGTATGCATGAGAAAAGAGAGATGAGCCCCCTCCATAGAGTCTAGGCATGCACAATCCCCTTCCTCCAGGCCTCCAGTCTATTGGATCTTGGGCAACTGCGTGCCCAGTGTGTCTCAGGCTGATGAGGCCAAGGGTTTGAATTACAGTTGCCATATGGGCTCCAGCTTCCCTTGAACAGGGCACTACTGCTGCATCACAAAGCTGACCCTGTTACTGCCCTTTTTATAAATGGAGTTAAACCAATGGAAAAACAAAAACTAAAAATGAGGAGAGGTATCATTATTTTGAAGATGTAATGGATTTATTACAAAATGATATGCTGCCAAATCTAGAAGAAAATGTTAGAGAAGATTTTTGTCATAATATAAAACATGCAGAAATATTTGGTTTTTATTAAATAGGGGGAAAAAAACTCTAAGGAATTTCCTCACAAAATACATTTAATGTCGGGACCAGCAGATGGTGTAATAGTTACATCACTGGTCTCCCACAAGCTGATCATGGTTTGAATTCCAAACCCGGCAGCTTAAAATCACACTGGGTGTTTGTGCATGCATGCCCAAAATCCCAAGAGGAGAATGGAAGAGAAGGGATCGCAATGTGACCATTCTCCCTGGGTGGTGATTTCTTGCTTTCTGTCTCTATCTCTCCTGCAAGCCCACGTGCACTATGGCAAAAATCTCTCTCTCAAAAAAAAGTTTAATGTTAAATAGCTATGATCAGGTGGAAATTGCTAATTACATACACTAATTCAATAGTTTCCATTTGAGAAATGTCCAAACACAAGGGGAAATAAGATTCTAGTGACAGCATTAATATAACTTTAAATATCTATAGATTAATGTTGTGATTCCTTTGTTTTATTTTATTACAGTAAAAAAAAATCCTAAAATAATGGAGAATGTATATCAGTACTAGAATTCAAGGTAAGATACAAGTCTTATGCCAATAACATTGAGAATTTTAATTGAATGTGAGATGGATACCTTACTGATAAAATATCAGGGTAGCTTTAAATTTACTGAGTTTGAAGGGAGATGATCACAACAAATTGATAATAAAAATCAAGATAACAACACAAAAATATTCCTGATGTTGGAGACCATGTTAGCAAGTAGGCTGCAAGAGGAAATTTCCACTTATAAACAGCCACATTATTGATACTTTACCATATTAGAGGCATTATGCTAACTTCTTTACATGCTTTATCTAATTTAATTGTCAGACCTGAGGTTAGTACTTCTATTTTTTCATTTTAAGAATGTAGAAATTGATAATTAATAATATGTGAAGAGAAATTTACTCAATCTGACAGACTATCAAATCTTATGAAAACATAAAATAAATTTATCAATCAGGGTTCCAGACATAGAGCAATTAAAGATGAACGAATCATTTTTATTTTTAAGAAGTTTATGCCTTAGGGTGTGTACATTTGCTGGAGAGACAGAGAGAGAGAGACAGTAGAAGGGAAAGTGAGAAATCAACGCCTTTTCCCGCCCGCTGTGGGTGATGGTCATACTGCAATCCCTTCTCCTCCATTCTCCTGGGATTTGGGACATGCAAGAACACACACCCAGACTGATTTTCAAGCCACTGGGCCTGGGACTGGAACTGGCCATGTGGGAGTCCAGCATCCTAACCACTATGCAACTCACTGGCCTCAGGGTTTTTTTTTTTTTTTTTTGAGAGATTTTTGATATAGGGCACATGCATTCACTGGAGAGATAGAGACGCACAGAGAGACAAAACTAGAAATCACCACCTATAGAGGATGGCCACGCTACAATCCCTTCTTCACCATTCTCCTCCCAGGATCATGGGCACTCATGTATATGTGCCCAGCATGAGTTTTATGCTGCTAGGTCCAGGACCTGAACCATGATCAACATCTGGTGGTCTGAAGAACTGATTTTTTTTTAAATATTCAACTACAAAGGTATATGCAAATGAAAGGGAACTAACCAGGGATAATGAAGTACTTCATATGCTAGAACTTTGAATTGCTTTAGCAATCATTGGCCTTTGGGAGTTTAAGAAAAAAACATCTGCCAGAATCCTGAGACAGTAACTGTGGTCACTGCCTCATAGGAGGGGAGGTCATGGGCAAATGTTCACAGTCATTCTTGGGAGTCTAGAAGACAGAACCAGTGGAAAAATCATTCCATCTTTTGCCTACTCCCATGTTTTGAACTATGGCTCATAGCTAGTTCCCGTTGCCCCAGCTCAAGTAGAAAACAAGTAGATTAATATAAATTACGAAGATCAGCTTTTAGAGCACAGAAAAGAAAGGAGAAGGATATATTTAGACTGAACATGGAAAGAAAAATTAAAAACTATTCATATTAACAACCTTTTGCATTATGTACCAGATAAAATTTACCAGCTAGAAGAGCCATCAGGTAGCATGGTGATTATGGCACAGTACTTCCACATGGCCAATGGCAGTTCGAGTCCCGGACCCAGTGGCTTGAAAATCATTCCTGGCATGTGTGCGTACATGTCCAAAATCCCAAAAGGGGAATGGAAAAGAAGGGACTGGGGCTTGGTCATCCCCTTACAGAGTGATTTCTCACTTTCCCTCTCTCTGTCTTTCTCTGCACATGCACCCTATGGTAAAAACCTTAAAAAACAAACAAACAAACAAAAACAAAATAAAACAAAAAGCAAAAATAGAAACAGCTAGCTGAGAAGATTCTATAGAATCAATAGCAAATGCTCTTATAAGACTGTACAGGGATCAGAAGCCATGTAAGAAAACTATGGAAGAAGATCTAGAAAGTGACTATATGTGAACAGGGATTTTGACTTGCTAAACTCTTTGTTTCTATTTTGTTCAAATATTATATACATAAAGATCTATTTATATTTTTCCTTTGTATTTAAAACTCAAGCTAATGACCACCACCATCTCATTAAAACATGCTCCTCTCTCAATTACAAGGCAGGATTCATGTTCTCCATTCTCCCAGGGTCATGGGCACCCACGTATATGTGCCTAGCATGATATGACACACACTATAACAAAAATATTTCTAAAAGGAAAAAAAAAAGAAACTTTCTAAGAAAATTTAACTATACCATTGATTGTTTATTTTGTTTCTTGTCCTCTTTAATATACAAGAATAAAGAGGCAATTGTCTACAACTAGTAGTAAACCTCTTTCCTTCTGATGATCATAGCTGAGAAATTGAAAAGCCTAATTAGATACAGGTGAATGCCCAATTCCTACTGCTGAAATTCCTACACCCTTCGGCATGCCCTGTTGAGCTCCTCGAGACTGCATGTTATTAAACTTTATTTTTGCCATTCACCGGCGAGTCATTTGCAGCAATCCTAGGATGAGTTGTGAGTGTCTGTCTCTCCACCCAGGTAGTAATGCTTATTGCGGTTCCCAGTGAACATGAAAGAGATGTCTCTGTTGTGGTATCTTAATAGATCCTGTAGTTCTCACACATTTTGGTAACTGTTTGATATAATTATTGTGTCTCATAAAAAATAAATTTTATACTGTAATATGCAGCCTGCTGTGCTGCTTTACTTCAAAATAACTTATGGCTACTAGATTTCCCTGTACAATATTGGTCCACAGCAGTAATAAAGTTGTCATCAAGAGGTGATGATAGACCACTTTGCATTGTTATAACTGCCTTTTTGTATTATAACTGTTTGCAACTTTATGAGGTCTTCATAAACGTGATCAATTGCAATAATAAAGTTGTGAGGCATTTGTGGCAGCTTGTTTTTCTCTGCCTCAAAACAGGAGCTGCCTTGCTTGTTGGTCTAATGTCTGTGATTGCATCGTTGACTGCCACTAGAGCTCTGGGTTATGAGAGGAACATCCAACTGGTTTCCAGACCTTTCCAGAAATGTATTTGAGTAACTGTAAACCCATCAGATTCGAGCAATAGAGGGATGACTTTTGTGTTCTCCATAAACTGAAGGATGCAAGTCAAGCACTTTATTTTCCAACATTAGAAAGTTATGGATCATATTTTCTTATCCTAGTGATGTACTTAAAATTATTCTTTGTTTTTGTACAATATGTGATAATGTGTGTATTTACTTTTAACTAACAGGAAAACACACATATATCAGCAAAAAATAGTATAGCTATCAAAAGAAATAACTTCAAACAAAGAGTTTTATAAACTGCAGGGAGTAATACAGTCTAGTTAGATAGAACTTTAAATAAAGAATTTTCCTGATACTTGAAGTGTTACTTATGACAAGTAAGGTGAAAAGAGCCTTAGCATATTTTCACAGTGAATGAACCACAGTTCCCAAGCAAGACCCAGTAAGTGCCACAAAGGCCCAAGACCAATAGCAATTTTATACCATCTGCGTTACACATTTTAAAACATCATATTTTCCAAAATTAATCTGTGCCTTTTCTTCTCCAGAAATACTTTATCCCAAATCCAGCTCAAACATTCATAAAGTAAAAAAGTAGATTACTTTTGAGGAAGATTACTTACATAGACTCATTTAAAATAAGTAAATAAATAGAGTAAAATGTTATTTTGAAAAATTTCTGAAAATTTTAGCCAATTTAAATATATAACCTAATGTATTTTGGGACGAGCAGATAGTGTAGCAGTCCTGTCACTGGACTCCCACATGGCCAACCAGTCTGTACGGGACTGGTGGCTTGATAATCATGCTGGGCATTTGTGCATGTGTGCCCAAGATCCTGGAAGGAGGATGGAGAAGGGATTGCAGTGTGGCTATCTTCTCTGGGGGTGGGAGTGGGGGTGATTTCTCACTTTTTCTCACATGAGAATCCAATACCTTAACCACCATGCCACCTGTTGGCTCCTGCTTCAGGTTTTAATATGAAATTTTACATACAGAAGATTTAGGGTTTTTTTTTTGTTGTTGTTAATCATTGCATTTATTAAGCTATAGTTTAATTCAACAATTGCATTTTAAATTTAAAAAAGATGCATATACAAAGGATTTGACAGTTTTTTGTTGAAAAATTATTTTATTGTCTACAAACTATACATATTGATGAAACGTGTCTTCTATACCTGTGTTCTTATAGTATATAGTGTAGAAATAAATTTAAACAAATTAAATACATGCTTTCAACTATACAGTTATTTTATATCTCCTGAATAACCAAATGATTTTGGCAGGAAATTACAAAATGAATAAATAATTAATACCCTTAAAAACCAACACAGTTTTGATTTATTTTGCTTTCATCACTCATGCAATTGATTAATATCAGAACAAGGTGGTTTTAAAAAAGCTACAAGCTACCCTTTTTAATTAGTTATATATAATATGTCAGGAAGTTTTTCCTGATTACTATCCTATGACCTCCCAAGGAATTTTCTGACTCTTGTGGGCAAATTTATACTACATGGATGCAAGATTAGGACAGAAATCCTGGAATTTCTCAGTATTCAGATAAAGCTCAAATATGTAAGAACTCACCCTGGGATTATGTATGAACTATTTAATTTCTGGTGGGCAAACATCACATGGAAATCAAATATCTAAAGAACTAAGATATTTTCATAAAATACACCTATCCTCAATGGTAAAGAACACAGGGTTATGGGGAATAGTTTTGGGTTGAAATCCTAACTTATTCATTAAGTACTACTTACAAGAAGAAAGATTTGGGCACAAAGAAATATCTTTCTGAGAATTCAAATTAATTAAAAAAATAAACAGCTTTGAGAGGCGAGAAGTTTTCTGTCACCAAAGATGCGTGATAAATGTGAGGAACCACACCAAAGAGATCATGGTGAGGACAAGAGCATCGGCTTGCGGCTGGAGCTCACGGCTCCTCTCCCATGGAGACTGTGCAAGTGTCGGACGCAAAGAGCGTCCCAACCCCTTTGTCATTTCTCCTTCCTCACCATTTTAATCTCATGCAACTACATCCTGATCTCTTGCTACTGCAAATTATCAACTTATTTTTAAAAGATAGTAACTGTAAAGGTTGAGGGCAAGTGTGGGATTCTGAAAAATTACTGCGTTTTACATCATTGTTCTGAAATATGGACTTTCACAATCACTGTCAAAAAAGGAATTAGCCGTGGTTAATTTTTGCTTTAATTATCTCTATAGATTATGCTCCTTCACAAGCTCCATGAGTTCAAGGATGCAGATAACTTGGAGACGATCCAGGAAGAAGCAGTGAAAATGATTAAGATGATAGGAAATTGGCTGTTACTAAAGAGAAAGAATTGGATAGACTTAGTAATGGCAAGATGTATTTTCAAGTAAAATTTACAAGTATGCGTAAGGATTAGAATTATTTTTTTCTTGATTCTCCACAAGAAATGGCAGAGAAAGATCGTATGAAATTGATCTGTAATTATGAGTATACACTAATTTTTATAATGTGAATTAAAAGATGGACATCAGAAAAAAATAAGCTCCATCCGTTTTATAAAACAGAATTTCTTTAAAGAGCAACTATATCACTCACTGCTCGAGAACGATACTGGAGGCATCGAAAATTAATATTAACATTTTAGAAGCTCCCTCCAAGTAAAGAACAAGTCAAAGCAAAAAGTAAGAGATCTCCCTTGAAATTGTAATTTGAGTTTATGAATGTATTTCTCCATAACCTCATCCAACCATATTGAATGGCGCATTCAGTCTTTTGAGCCTGTGCCCACTTGAATGGAAGTTTCATTTGTACATGGATTTGTGAGTAAACACTTGCAAGCGAGACCAGATGTCAAACCTGGTGGCACTGTCCACATGCCAGTCTTCGAGTATTTTTTTCTTCTCTCCACAAGCTGTTGAATCCTACGTGATTTGACATTTAAATTAGATGTCAAAATCTAGAAATTAGAGATTTCACATTAAAGAGTCTGTTTCCATCTTCTCCAGGAGAAAAAGAAGAAGGAAACATGAATACCTCCAGGGTAACTTGACTGCGTGTCTGCATCCTCACTGGAAATGGTAGCATCTGTTCTTCGAGATTAATTACACCTGAGCTTGCCCACCATGCTCTTCCCCATTCCCTGTTGTCCAGTGGACTCACTGTATATTACAGTCTCATGTGGGTCATCGCTTAGCACCTTAGAGCTGCTGTGCTTTAGTAATTTCTTTACTGCCTTCTGTGTTATAATAATTTATCTGAAGTTCCTGATGTAACACTATTTTTTTTTTTTAACTTTTGTATAGCCTATAAGAGAATTCAACAATCTCATCTGTACAAGGCATGACTCAGGACATTCTTGTCATTAGAAACATATTTGTGAAAAAAAAAATTGTTCTAAAAGGTCAGGTGAGAGATGCAGGCATTTTAAATGCAGAGACTACAATACTACTGTACTGCTAGAACCTAAAGCAATATTATTAATTAACAGGTCAGCTTTTTTGTCACTCACCATTCTGAGGTCATATGGCAACTGGGGAAAATCATGCTGCCTGCCCTTGTTGTCATGTTCTCGTTCCTGCTTTCTCTTCATTTCATTTTACTGAATAAATAGCATTTGTAAATCTGGAACAAACAAAAACAAAAGAGAAAACTAGTAAGCAACTCTTTTTTATTTCCTTTATTCTCCCTAGTATTTAAATGGTTATCATTGTAATCCAGTTAGAATTTTTTTTTTTCAAATTTAGATAAGTTCATTTCAAAACATATTTGGGGGACCAGCAGTTAGCGTAATGGCTATGTTGCTGGACTCCCATGTAGTCGACTGCGGTTCATGTCCCCGACCCGGTGGCTTAAAACTCATGCCGGGCGCGTGTGCGTGCGTGCCCAAGATCCCGAGAGGAGAATGGAGGAGAAGGGATTGCAGCGTGGCCATCACCCCTGGGGGGTGATTTCTTGCTTTCTGTCTCTCTGGCTCTCTCTGTCTGGCGAGCACATGAGCCCTATAGCGAAAAACCTCTCAAAAAAAAAAAAAATAAATGAAAAAACCTTATTTGGCAGTTTAGAATTCAGAAGAAAAAACATTAAATGTAGGGGATTGTGTTATAAAATATCAGAGGGCCCAGCCACAGTGGTACGGGGGTGCAGTGGTGATGCACTACTCGTGATGCAAGAGTCAAGCTTCAATTCCTGGATCCACCTTCTACTCCAGGCAGGCATATGGGCTTGTGATCCTGGCTGGTTAGGAAGACAGGGTGGGGGGCATATCATTATCATGGCAGGAGACCCTGTTGAAGGTGCTTTTCTTTCTTTCTCTCTCTGTCTGTCTCTCATGAAAGAAAGAAACAAAGAGAGAGAGAGAGAGAGAAAGGAAGGGAAGAAGCAAGGAAAGGAGGAAGGAAGGAAGGAAGGAAGGAAGGAAGGAAGAAAGGAAGGAAGGAAGGAAGGACAGACCAGACAAGAATTAAAATTGTACATGGCTGGCTGGGAAATGAGCTGCCTTTTTCCATTAGACTACTGAATAAAGATCTGCTGGAACTGAAGGAGTTAGTTACACTAATAGTACCTAATTACTTAGTTGTGTAGTACTGTTACATATTGCTACCCCTTTTATTTGCATTGATTTAACAAATGAAATACTGTAATTCATTATATACCACTGATATTGCTGATACACTGTTGCAAAATGTTGCTATAAAAGCCATATAAAAGGAGCCAGCTCCTTAACTTAAGTAAAGGGACCTTGATCCCAGTGGTTGGATTTCTGACCCTGGTGCCTTAAATAAAGTACATGCTGGACATGTGTGCATCCAAAGTCCTGAAGGACGGAGAAGTGGAGAAGGGTTGTGGCATGCCCACACCCCATGCAGGAGCTTCACCAACCACCACATCTTTGTCTCTCAACTGGGAAGTGCATATGTGCCCTGGTAATACACACACACACACACACACACACACACACACACACACAGAGGAATATATCTTGACCTGGGTAATGATAAACTGGAGAAATACAAATGTAAAATGTCTTTGAACCACACATCTAAGATGTGTCTACTTTAAGTTTTGTATGATATGCCCAAATTAAAGAGAAACAGCATCTAGAAGTAAGACTGTTACTACTCTTCTATTAATATCTTTACTATTATCACCTCTTAGATTTCTACTCCATCATCCACAGTTTTACTTTGAGTGTCTATTTTCTCTCAGGCATTGACAGGAGGCTTTATCATCATAATTTCATTTAGTATTCATTAGAAACACTTGGAATCGGTAGGATTATTCCTAGTTTACAGATTAGGATGTTACAGTTTAGGTATCTGAACCAACTTGATTAAAGTAATTAACTACTCATCACTGTTAGGGATATGGCAGTGAAAAATAATGCAAGATGAAGATCTTAAAGGTCGTGGGAGAGGAAGATGTTAAAAGTTTTATTAATTAATGATTTTTACATTAGCTAATATATTTCTTCTCTGGCTAGGAGTCATATTTCCTTGTATTTTACCCTGGCTGACATATAAGAAACAATAATTATCTAGGAAATTTATTTTCAGTAAGCTATGCTAATAAATGATAACTTCTAATTTTTAAAATGTTTTGTTTGATTGATGATAAGCAATAATATAACCAGCAAATAATGAAAGTTCACTTAAATATTGTCACCTACATTGTTTTCAAGGACTTAATTCACTACACAGCACTTCCAAAATTACGTTAAAGAAGAGGGGATTCATAGCTGTTATCTTATTATGGGCTAATTTTGTTTCTTCCAAGTTTATTTTCTCTAAACTGAAGAAAGGTAGACACTAGGTTAAAAATAACAAATTATACAGAAAATAAGGTATGGATTAAATGTTCAGCACTCCTCCCACTCCTACTCACTGGCCTCTCTTCATAAAGTAGTCACCATTCATCTATTTTTTTTTTTTCTTTTGAGGATGTCTTTGTGTGTTTCAAATTAAAAAAAAAAAAAACAAAAAAAAACAAACAAACAAAAACCTGTCCAAATTTAGTATAATTTACTTCTATTGTTTTCTATCACCCATGAGGGCTTCGGAGGCAGCCCCATGTATATTCAGCAGGGGTTCTGGGGCCAGGCTGCAAGGGTAACAGCTGGCTCACCACTCACTAGCTGTCAGCTTTGGTTATTTAACCTGCTCAATTCAAATAGTTATTGTAATACTTTCCCTTAGTTATGTAGAGGGTTAAAGTAATTATATAGCTTAAATATGGCTATTAATTATATTCATATATATTTTATATATATATATATATATATATATATACTATCCATATTCATTTTTCTTCCTTACAAATATTGTTAGAGTTTTATTTAATGAATCTATATTCAAATCTAACTCTTGAGCTTCTTCTAGACTTACTTAAATTTCCTCTTTGGACTGCCAAATTCATGTCATTATTGACTATCTTGCTTTCCTGGGTTATTAAAACTCTTTCCTCCAAAGTAGATTTTGAACACTCACTAGAAAAAGCATGCAAGACAAGCCTTTGGAACTTCTAAGGACCATATTAGAATTTATATTCATTATATGTTTAAAAAGAAAGACATTCAGCCCTATCAATTTGACATGGGATTTGACAGTGCTGCCCACACTTTGCCTGAGTGTCACCCAGCTCTTATAAGGCCTGGGGCCAATGTGTCCCAAAGGAGAAATGGAAGTTTCATACAATGGAAATTCCTGGGGACGATACATACCCAGTCAGCTGGATTTTTTTCCAGGAAGACCCAACCTCACAAAATTGAGAAATAGTGTGCTTTATTTATTTATTTAATTTTTTTTTGAGAGGTTTTTGCTATAGGGCATGTGTGCTCGCCAGACAGACAGAGAGAGACAGAGAGATAGAAAGCGAGAAATCACCCCCCAGAGGGGATGACCACACCGCAACCCCTTCTCCTCCATTCTCCGCTCGGGATCTTGGGCACGCACGCACACGTGCCCAGCATGAGTTTAAGCCACCAGGTCCGGGACTCGAACCACGGTCGACCACGTGGGAGTCCAGTGACATAGCCATTACCTAACTGCTGGTCCCTTGTACTCTCTTTCAAGGCATTTTCTATCTTTATTTTTTTTTTTCTTTTTTTGCTATAGAGCACATGTGCTCACCAGAAAGATGGAGAGAGACAGAGAAATAGAAAGTGAGAAATCACCCCCTGGGAGATGGCCACACCACAATCCCTTCTCCTCCATTCTCCGCTCGGGATCTTGGGCACGCACGCACACGTGCCCAGCATGAGTTTAAGCCACCAGGTCCAGGACTCAAACCATGGTCTACTACATGGAAGGCCAGCAACAGAGCCATTATGCCAACTGCTGGTCCCTTTCGAGGCAATTTCTGATGGAAGATAATACTAATGAGGCAAGCAGAAGAGAATGAGGAAAAAATCAAATGGGAATTTCTACTCTCAGGGTGAGCTCCACCTCAGCCTTTTTATTAGGAAACAACAATGACAATATAATGAGACCTGAAAAGCAGATGACCAAACTCCTGAGGTTATTAAAAAGATTATTAGGAGTGACCTTTGCCCTGAGCATGCCACATAGCTGGAGACAGGTGATAATGGCTGCGTGAAGCAGTCAGAAGTACTGGGATCCAACCATCCAGTTCATAAAGACCAAGCTCTGCAATAGCATTCATTCAGCAATTTCTAAGTCATGCAATACTCAACATCATAAAAAAAAATAAATAAAGCTTCATTTGCAATTTCTTAGATAAAAACAGAAGATGATAAGTTTACATAGCATGTACTGAAACAATAAAACAGTGTTTGACAACTGTTAACTGACAATTATACTGTTTGTTAAAAACAAAACAAAATAGAAGCTTAAATATTTGGATAAATCTTTGATCTTTCTTCTATTATAATAGTGGCTAAAATAATATACAGAAAACAACATGGTGATGAATGCATTTTTTTTTTGGCAAATACTATAAGAGGAATAAGAAAACAAGTGGCATAGTGGTTAAGGTGCTGGACCCCTATATGGTCAAGTGTAGTTCAAGTCCCAGATCCAGTGGTTTAAAAATCACACTGGGCACGTGTGCATGCATGCCCAAAATCCTAGGAGAATGGAAGAGAAGGAACTGTGGTGTGGTCACCCCACCTGGGAGTTGGAGCATGATTTCTCACTTTCCTTCTCACTGTCTCTTTCTGTCTCTTTCTCCCTGCTCTCTGAAGAGCACACATGGTCTATGCCAAAAAAATAAAAAAGGAAAGAAAGAGAAAACAAAGCCCCATGACTAGAAAAAACAAGTATTAGTACAAATTATGAATTGTGGGAGTTTGCTTTATAGTTGAATCCAGAGATCAACCACAAAGTACTATATTTTGCAAGCATTAAAAGGAAAATTAACAATGCAAATATATTCTCAATAGTGTATTATTTTATTAATGAGAAGAACTGGGTGCCTGTAGCTATAAGTAGAGTGCACAGAATCAAATAATAGAACTATTCTGGGCTAACAACACGAAGAGTGTAACACATGTAATTCACTAGCAAGCAAGTCATTATAGGAAGAAAACGAAGTGAGGGGTACAAGATGTTAGCAGATGCCACTGAAGATGGCGAGGCTTATGTATTAAGCACAGCAATCTCTATAGGACTGTGAAATGATATAGGGATGACCATAACGTCCCTTGCACAACAAAAATGTTTTGCTATCTTATGATAAAGTTCTTAAAATACTGTTGAAACTATTTGTACTTTTTTCCCCAAGAACAAAGACCCGTTTTCCAAATTTGTGTAGACAAGGAGCTTCCAGGCCAGTCATATTCTACCCAGATGTGTTTTAAGAAAGATTTTTATTCGGAAGTAATTTTAGACTCACAAGAAGCTGAAAATATGATACAGAGTGTTCATTATACCCTTCTTCTGTTTTCTTAATATTAATATTGTACGAAATCCTGGTATAACTCTCAAATACTATAGGTATACAAACTTGTGTAAATAGTTATCAATATTGGTCCAATAATATTAACTAATTATAGCCCATATTTCTATTTCATCAAATTCTTCCTAATATGCTTTTATGTTCCAACATTTTGCTGGACTCCCACACAGTTGACTGTGGTTCAAATGTCAGACCCAGCGGCTTAAAACTTGTGCCGGTACGTGTGCATACCTGCCCAAAATCTTGGAGGAGAAGGGACTGTGGCATAGCCATATTCACTTTCTGTCTCTCTGTCTTTCTCTGTCTTTCCGGTGAGTGCACTCACCCTATAGTAAAAATCTCTTTAAAAACAAGCAAGCAAAAAAACATAGTTCCTCATTCTTTCCTTGCCTTTTCCTACCTTAAAATATCTGATAAGTTTTTCTTTAATTATTTTATTTAACTTTATTTACTTATTTTAATCTGAACAGAGATGGACAGAGAGAGAGAGAGAGAAAGGAGGCCAGTAGGACGGGGACTCGAACTGCAGTTGGCCCTGTGGGAGTCCAGTGCCCTTAACAACTGTGCCACCTGCCAGCCCCTTAAGATTTATCTTAGTTTATCATTATTATTATTATTATTATTTATTTAACTTGTAATAGTCATCAGAGAAAAAGAGGGAAAATGGGAAAGCAAGCAGCAAGGTCTGGGACTCAAGCCATGTGGGAGTCCAGCACCTTAAGCACCATGTCATCTACTGGCCCCAAAATCTTTGATGAATATTAATACATTTGAGCTAGCTCATCTTTAAAATTATGATTACGATGCCATTATGCAGGTGTGCAACCATGCCCAAAATCCTGAGGAGAATGGAGGAGAAGAGACTGTGGTGTGGCCATCCCCTCCGATGGGCGATTTCTCAGTTTCTCTCCCTCTCTGTCACTCTCGCTCCAGCAAGTGCACATACAGTATGGCAAAAATAAATAAATAAATGAACAAAAAAAGCACAAAAATGTAACTGTTTGTAAGCAAAGTTTCTTGACATTATTATAGCATTTTCAAAATAGATTTTTCTATAAAACTTTGGAATGATAGAAAGTAACTTTTAGAGGTAGCCTAGTTTATTAAGTAGCATCATTTATTATCATTTCCCATTTATTATGTCTATTTATGAGCTATCATCTTCACATACAACAGATAATGAAATTATAAACAGAAATTTAGTGAACTTAGCATCAAATAGTAGCATCTTTGTATCACAAAGCATCTAATCAATATTTTCAAATTATAAAATAAATTCTATCTAATTTATTCCATAAATTACTGAAGTACTTTATGCCATTTATAAACAATAGAAGAGATTTTTTAAACTTAATTTGGATCCTGAACTCACACTTTCTTTGTGCTTTCTATAGCGGGTAGATGGTGGCACAGAAGTAACATTGACTCACATGAGAAAGTTCCAAGTAGGAGTCTGGAGACCTTCCTGAGCATGCCAGGTGTGAGCTTTCCACTCCACAAAGCTGGCCTAAGCCTCAGGGTGGATTGCCACCTGAAGGCCCTGTTGGGGAAGTTTCTGTCTGTCTCTCTGTCTCTTTTTCTCTATCTCTATAACTTACGGAAGAAATGAATGAATAAAATTTTTAAAAAGGTAATGTAATATGTAAATATTCATAAATAAATATGCACATGACAAAGATGTGTGGGCAAGCTTTTTCATATTGAGATGAATAATCGAAAACTTTAAAAGAGTAGTCTACCAGAGAATGAAGATATTTGGGGAAATACAATGCCTCTTATTTATTTATTTATTTATTTTTGGAGAGGTTTTTGCTATAGGGCACGTGTGCTCGCCAGCCAGACAGAGACAGAGAGACAGAACGCGAGAAATCACCCCCCAGGGGGATGGCCACTCCGCAATCCCTTCTCCTCCATTCTCCTCTCGGGACCTTGGGCACGCACACACACGCCCAGCGTGAATTTCTGGGACTCGAACCACGGTCGACTACATGGGAGTCCAGTGACATAGCCATTATACCAACTGCTGATCCTAGAAAGCCTCTTGTTCATACTCTGGCTTGTTTTGCACCCTATTACGGAAACTGTAAGACTGGAAAGCATGAAAAGCAACCATGGATATCAGAGACGGTATGTGAGGAGGGCAGCAAACAAGGGTGAGGGAGAATAAATAGGAAAAACAAACATTCAATGTACAAAATTACAAGGAAAATGATCTGTTGACAATGTGTATGGTAATGTCTTTGACTGGACTAACATAAAGGGTATCCATGCTGGAAAAATGTATTTTCAGTGTTGTAAAGCTACATAGTGATGGAATGTAAAAAATAGGAAAAACATCATTTAAAAATAGAAAAACAAAGCAGTCTAAATATATTCACACTAGCAGAAAACTAAAATTCTGCATATAAAATGGTATGGGCTCTTATTCTGTCTTCACTGTAGTAAACCCCATTATTTATAAGAGCTCTCCCTCAAAAGGAAAATTTTAAACTCAGGCCCTCTCTAGACCCTGTGTCCTGTCAAATCGACTCTTGGGAATTATCTCTGAACAAACGGCAGCATGGGGTGCAGGGGAAATCTAACTTCTGCCTGCCTAGAAAGCACATAGCCGTGCCAGTGCCTAGAGACTGGAACCGTGTCTGAGTTTGCAAATGGAAATGTGATTTACAATGTCACTTCACAATGGTGACAACTTCAAGAGAATTTTAGGCAGTGTCTCACATGAAGACTTTTTTTTTAATGTGTCTCTCTTTGCAGATCAGGTCTCTTTATTAAAGCATTATTTCAGTTTCTCAAATGATGCTGATTATCAGTTTAATAGTTTTAGTGTTCTCAGTCTTTGTATCTCGGCTGTGGTTATGTCATGTTTTCGATAGAATTTTAGTAATATAAATGAAATGTAAGAAATTGTATAAAGGTAAAGAAATAAAAAACCTGAAAACCTGTATTACTAATTTATTGGATTCTGTAAACATTTTCAGTATGCTTCTGCAAAAGTCAATTGTTCAAAAGCACTTTATTAGAAAAGCCTTCCAATCTGAGATAATAATAATTGCATTAAACTAATTAAAAAGATATCCCAAATGAATTCATCTCAGTTAAGATTCATAACATAAATGACAAAATTTTCAGCATAGACTTTTTTTAACTTCAGAAGTCACTAACTGCAAGAAAACGATTCACACCAGAAATACCAAGATTTTACATAACACAATTCACCTTTTCCTTTTAAAATTCATCTTACCTGCTTTAAGAATTAATAAAGATGAAATATTTATATTTCAATGAGCATTTCTCCCATCATCCCCTTTCATCTTTAATTTGGTCCTGTAGGGTAAAAAATGCTTTGAGCTATGGTATAGATCTCTGAACTTCATAGAAGACTGATATTACATCATCCTAATGAGAAATCCACTCCAAACATCAAAAAGCTAAGAAATATGCCCCAGGGGAAAACTCCAAATATCAGACCCAAGTTGGACCGAAGAGTAATTCAATTAAAATTTTAAATTTTAGTTTTGTAGACCTTTGCAGCAGATTGTCTGGGCAATGTGTGGCTTATTTTGCCATCATTTATAGGGCCATCCTTAAATAAAGAGAATGTTAGAAGTTTGTCTTGGGCGACTTCAGCTCTTCTCTTTTAGAAGTTTTTGTTTGCTTGTTTGTTTTCTCCTACCCAGATGTTTGTAGACCCATTAAAATATGGCTTTTTCCCAGAAGGCACTAAGAAGAAGCCAATTTCTCTTAAGATATTAAATAGGAAGGACCAGCAGTTACCATAATGGCTATGTCGCTGGATTCCTATGTAGTCGACCGCAGTTCGAGTCCAGGACCCGGTGGCTTAAACTCACGCTGGGCGCGTGTGCATGCGTGCCCAAGATTCCAGGAGGAGAATGGAGGAGAAGGGATTGCGGTGTGGCCATCCCTCCTAGAGGGGTGATTTCTTGCTTTCTATCTCTCTATCTCTCCCTGTCTGTCTGGCAAGCACATGCGCCCTATAGCAAAACACTCCCCCAGCAACAACAACAACAACAAAATATTAAATAGGCACCAAAAATGAACTTTTCAGGAACACAATGTCATTATGTATTATTGTATTCTAAACCTACAAAAACGTATCTTCAGATATTTACCTAACACAATGTTATAAATAATAGAATTTTAAAAATTAAACAATACCCTTGAAGTCTCATTGCTAAAGTTGCCACTTCCAAAGGTGCGACCACAAATCATTTTCTCGAATTCTAGAAAATGTTGTACTTTATTGTGTCTGAATAAGTTTTGGAGGTGGGTGGTATTTCAGAGTTGCTGAATTTATTTGGTTTGCCCTCACTAATAGAAATGGCAGTTAATACAGTGAGCACTGGAGACTGACTACTAAAATCACAGCCTTGACATTTGTTATCTACAGTGAGTGGCGTTGGGTACGTTTTACTTAATTTCTCCACACCTCAATGTCTTAACACTAAACAATATACATATGTCCTCTTCAAGGTTTTACTAAGATAATCGCAAAGTGATGTATGTAACTTTTTTTTTGGCGGGGGGGAGAGGTTTTCACTATAGGGCGCGTGTGCTCGCCAGACAGACAGAGAGAGACATAGAGACAGAAAGCGAGAAATCACCCCCCAGCGGGGATGGTCACACTGCAATCCCTTCTCCTCCATTCTCCTCTTGGGATCTTGGGCACGCACACACACGCGCCTGGCGTGAGTTTTAAGTCACCGGGACCGGGACATGAACCGCGGTCAACTACGTGGGAGTCCAGCGACATAGCCATTATGCTAACTGCTGGTTCCCCTGTATGTAACATTTAGTACAATGGCTGGCACATAGCCATCACCCAAAAGTCATAAGCCTATATGACATATTAGTCTATAAACTTCGTTAGAGTTAGGAAAAAGTTTCTGGCTGCTGGTACCCCAGAGCTTTACCCAGCCCAGTTCCTAGTACAAAGGAGAAACTCAGCAGCTATTAATAAAATTAATTAATGAAGAAATGAATAAATTCTTTGTCCAGATGAGCTTCTCATTGAAAATAGCAATAAAATTTCACTGAAATCTGAATGATTCCTTGTCGTGAATCTATTCCAGATGTTAGAAACATATGGAGTGTTCAATGACTACCATTTAAAATGCTGAAGCCTCTGCTTTCCATGGGGAGTCAGCAGACTTTCAAGATGGACATTTTATTATTAAGCTCTATAATTTTCTCCTTTACCTACTAAAGGCATTTATCAGGAAAAAATAGAAGATGGTTTTCAAATTTCATTGAATTTCCCTATCTCCACAGTACGGAATAGAACCGGTTACATCTAAAACCCATGAATCACTTTTACAGTGCTACTTAATAGCACTTTTATATCCCATGCTCTTTAACATCACCTGAACTTTTAGTTCTTGCAGGAACAAGTGTCCTGACAGATCACAAAACACCACTAGTGATGCGAAAAATTGTTTTGGAAACTCCTGTATTTAAGTTTTATTTTGATTACTCAAAATTTGTTTTGAATAAACTGGATGCTGTTACTATGAATACACATGTTTTCTCCCAGCCTACTATATAATTTTATTTTCACATACAAGGATGACTTCATTGTATAATTGTGGTTATATTGCTAAGGATCTTCAAATAGATAATTCAATAATAACATCAGTATTTTGATCAACATTACTTAAAAGTCACTGACTTAAATTATGCATTTTTTTAAGAAAGAGTTTTGCTTTAGGGCGTGCACACTTACTGGAGAGACAAGAGAGACAGAGAGACAGAAAGTGAGAAATCACACACAGCCTAGGGGAAATGGCCACTCTACAATCCCCTCTCCTTCATTATTTTCTTGTGATTTTGGGCATGCATCCATGAGTGCTCAGTGTGAGTTTTAAACAGCAGGATCCAGGACTCAAACCATGATTGACATGTGGTCCAGTACTGTAACCATTACATCATCTGCTGGTCTCAAATTAAGCAATTCTTTAAATGAGCTTACATCTTAGTGCTAGATGAGCATTTTCTATCCAACTTACATGCTCACATTTAGTAGGAAATATATGTTCTGGGCATCCTTGAAGAATAATTGAAATATCTGCTATGAGAAAATTCTAAACTACAATATTATGGGTTAATTCTGTGACATAGATTGTATTTCAATTATTCATAATTATTTCTCTTTTTTTTTTTTTTTTGGAGAGGTCTTTGCTGTAGGGTGCATGCGCTTGCCAGACAGAGAGAGACAGAGAGACATACAGAAAGCAGTAAATCACTCCCCAGGGGGGATGGCCACGCCGCAATCCCTTCTCCTTCATTCTCTCGGGATCTTGGGCATGCATGCACAGGCGCCTGGAGTGAGTTTAAGCCACCAGGTCCAGGACTCTAACTGTGGCCGACTATGTAGGAGTCCAGCGACATAGCCATTATACTAACTGCTGGTCCCGTTATCCATAATTATTTCTGAAGATTGTGCTGCTCACAGATATTCTTTGAATTTAAATTTGTGCTGAGTCACAGTTCTCAGTCATTGATACATTGATAATTCTTGCTTGGGCTCCTGAACTGGTAGAGGACTACATCTGCCTCTTTTTTTGTTGTTTACTAGCAACTCTTTTGAATATACTCGGAGTAGGAAACGGAAAAACTGCACTCCTGGTTCTTATCAAAAGACATAATCTGTACTCTCAGGTATCCACCTCTTGTGAAACTCTTGAGAGATAAGAAATGTCAAAAGAGGTTAATTAAAATATAGGATGCTTATTTGTTTATCTCTTTTTAAAGTTTACCTTTAGGGATTTTCAGGTTAAGAATCATGCAAGCCTGCACCAAGTGTCTGACCAGTTCTTATAAAATTGCTTGTGTGGCTTAACAGTGAGGAATACTGGGAACCAGCAATAATGGCTTAACTTAATTAGCGTAATGGCTATGTCGCTGGACTCCCACATAGTTGACCGCGGTTCGGGTCCCGGACCCGGTGGCTTAAAACTCACGCCGGGCGCGTGTGCGGGCATGCCCAAGATCCCAAGAGGAGAATGGAGGAGAAGGGATTGCGGCGTGACCATCCCCCCTGGGGGGCGATTTCTCGCTTTCTGTCTCTATGTCTTTCTCTGTCTGTCTGGCGAGCACACGCGCCCTATAGCAAAAATCTCTCAAAAAAAAAAAAAAAAAAACCAGTGAGGAATACTGTAAGAAAAAGTAAAGATTTTGTTGTTCATTATGCTGTAACGCATCAGATCTGAAGATGGAAAATATATTTACAAGTGTAAGTAAATAAAATTAAAAACACAGTTGCTTAGTCTATATGTGTTTTATAAATATAGTTACAAATATTGAAAACATGCAGTATAAAAATGCACAATAATTTGTTTATAGAAGTATTCAAGTCACCTTTTCTTTTTATTAAAACTCAGGGACTCATATCTTGTATCAGACTGTCCCATGATCTCATTGTGGTTTGGTCTTTGAAAGCTCAGAGCAACTTTTCAGCTCATATCTTAAAATGAATCTAAAAATATTATAATCATTTCTTCAGTATCTCTGTCTCAGTCCTATCTTATTTTTCTACATTTGACTTTTCCTAATGACAATAACAAGTTGTGTGTAAGAGGATAAAAGTTGGGCTGATGACAGCCTGATTGGTATTTGTGGATTCCTCTTGAATATTTTTCCTTGCTTTTGCTTCAGGTTTATGCTGAGATTTAACTTTTTCCATTTATGTCCTCATTATTGCTTGCATATTATTTTTGGTTTCAATTTATGCTATTCTTTAAGTTCTCTCAGGGTTATTTTCAATTGATGTCTAAGAGGATTTGTTCCTACACACCACAAAGTATCTTCTTAATTTGGAAATTAACACAGATTATTTTTCCCCTTTCTTTTGCCATTTGAATCCCTTTATAATCATAATCCATATCCTAAATTTATTCCTGTTCCATGATGAGGAAATAGAAGCAATAATTTGTTGAAATTTTAGTATGTGGCAGGGGTGGATTGGACACAATCACAGATGGATTCCTGCCCTCAAAAAGCTGTAGTCTTCCTTATAGACAATAAGGAAACAGAAAAATACATGTAAATAACAAGATTTAGTCATGTGTGCAAGAAATATGTATTTTGTGCTTAACACGTCAGGGACTTTTTTTCTTTTTTTTTTTTGGAGAGGTTTTTGCTATAGGGCACATGTGCTCAACCGAAAGAAACAGAGAAACAGGGAGACAGAAAGTGAGAAGTCCCCCCTGAGGGGGGATGGCCATGCCACAATCCCTTCTCCTCCGTTCTCCTCTCAGGATCTTGGGCACGCATGCACATGCACCCGGCATTGAGTTTAAGCAGCCGGGTCCGGGACTCGAACCGCAGTCGACTACATGGGAATCCAGCGACATAGCCAGCACGTTAACTGCTGGTCCCAGGAGCTTTTCTAATTATCCAGGATATGGTAGGGACCAAACTATTGAGATTAAAGCAAACACACAAACCTGCTATTTTAGAGCTTTTATTCAAATAGAGCTTATATTATGAAGCAAAATGAAAAGACTAGCACATAGGGATGTATAATAACTAAAGACAATGGCCTTTCCTTTCTTTGGGGACAGAAGAGGCACCTATGAACAAGTGACATTTGGTTGTGATCTGAAAAATGCATATGTGTTATTAGATGAGAACTTGGCTGGATGAGGTCGTGTGTGGGACAAGGGTAAGAAGTTCCATGAAGAAGGAATAGAACGGACAAAGTCCTTGTGGTAGGTAGAAACATAAAGATCCAGGAAACTGACAAAAGCTACAAAGGCTAGGATACACAGAGAGGTTCAGAGAGATAAAAGAACATGTTTGCAGTCTTTGGACTGGAGCAAATATTGCATAACCATGTGGCCTGGTCAATGGTAAGTCTTTATTGTAAGAGCAGCGAGGGAAAGAAAGTTCAACTACGTAAACATGATTATTTTTAAAATAAAACATTCTGCCAACAGCAGAAAACTGTGGTTTACAAAATAAGGTATTTGAACTGATATAGTTAAAGAAAAGAAAACAAACAAACAAACAAAAACCAGACCTTTCATTTCAGTAGTCTTACTATTTTAAACATTTATTTTATGTATTTCTAAAATAGCGAGTCAACAGGCATATATTGAAGTATTTATTGCCCAGAGATAATCTTCCACAAATATTATTGAACACAAAAGTATATAGATATTTGTGTAGACAGAGGCAAATAATTTATGTAATTATTCCATTACATAGAGAGTTAATGGAGTTGTATTCCTACATGGCTGACTGTAGTTCAAGTCCTGGACCTAATAGTTAGCTTTCTCACGTTTTCTCTTTTTCTCTGACTAAATTAAATGAACTACAATAGCAGCATAGTATTTGCTAGTCAAAGTAAACATTACCTTGACCACCAATGTTGAGGAGTGATCAAGTTAACTGATTTCAATTTTTTAAATTATTCTTATGCTGCCTTGAAGTCAGAAAAGATGAAAGGAGTTGAGAATAAACTCAAAAACCTTTTAAAGCTAAGAGTAATATCTTTAAAAATTTAAGAATGTCAGTCCAGCAGGTGGCATGGTGGTTAAGGTCCTGGATTTTTGCATGGCCAACATTGGTTCATGTATCAGACATGATGGTTTGATAAATGACTATGAGGAAATAAATGTTAAAAAAAAAGTAGAGACCAGTAGGTGGCATGATGGTTATGTTGCTGGACTCCCACTGCAACTGCAGTCTGAGTCCCAGACCTGGTGGCTTAACACTCACACTGGACACCTGTGCATGTGTGCCCCAAATCCTGAGAGGAGAATGGAGAAGGGACTGTGGCATGGCCATTCTCCCTGGGGGATGATTTCTCCCTCTCTGTCTCTCTATCTCTCCAGTGAGTACACATGCCCTATAGCAAAAGTCTCCCTAAAAAAAAAATAAATAAGTAACTAAATACAATAGGAAAGTCACCATATTCTTGAGGTTTGTAGCAACAAAGTACAAAGGTGGCAAGTACTAATCTAGCTAAACCATAAGTAATAACAGAATTTGTTAACAATAAGCAGCCTTGTCTATTTTCTCTATATTCCGGTTTTGCACTTATTTTTCTTCATGGTAACCTTGAACATTCCCTAATGATTTATGGTTACAAATTCTCTAATATGTCAAACTGTGTAGGAACTTCAAAGTACCCATGACATTATTTCTTTCCTTGAAATTCCTATAAAATGTTCTTATATTTGGTATTAACCTAGCTATGTACCCAAGAATTCCAAAGGTGGCCCTTTGCAGTGTACATGCTTGTCAAGAGCTTCTACTTAGCTCATGTGCCCACTACTTGGAAGACTGAAGCCATGTGAGAGATCCTGGTTCAATTCTCAACCTGCTCCAACAGACACAGATGTGCAGGCCTGTTAATCCCAGCTACTCTGAAAGTTGAGACAGTAAGACTGCAAAATAGGAAGATCCTATTTTTATTTTTTCTAATTTTTAAAGAAAAAGAAAAAGTTAAAAACTGCCAAAGCTAGAGATTTGTTTTAACTTGTGACACATACTAAACAATTTGACTTCTATTCTTTTTTCAGTCTATTTCATTTATGTTGATTTATACTATATTGTTTTTTTTTTCTTTTGAGGGAGATTTGTTCATGTTCACTTGCCAGAGAGGCAGAGAGAGAGAGAGAGAGAGAGAGAGAGAAAGTGAGAAATAACCCCTCAGGAGGAATGGCTACATTTTAATCCCTTTTCCTCCTTTATCCTCTGGGGCTCTTGGACTTTTGGGCACATATACACGTGCATCCAATGTGAGTTTCAAATTGCCTGCCCCAGGACTCGAACTGAGGTTGGCCATGTTGGAGTTCAGCACCTTCATCATTCTACCACCTGTTGGCCCCAGTAGATTATTTACTGCAATCTAGAATGGATGAAGTTAGGTCTATCTATTAATATCTTGAGATTTATATTTTTAAAAAGTGTTATAATGAGTCTAGTTTTTAGAAAATTATGCTGAATCTTAGGCAAGAAGAATCCTATAGATGCAATTTATTTACTCTTTAGAGTGTGCTTTAGAGAAAGATAATTCATAGGGCACAAAAACACATATTATTTTTTAAATTATGTTCATAGACATAAATTGACCAGAAAAATGCCTTTTAGATAAGGTAAATATTGAAACTATTTCACATAATTCTGTACTAGTCTCCTCACTATAAAATACAATACAGAAAAAAAATCCTGCTTGGGATATAATTATCCTAAGTTACTTTCATAATCATCATTAAAATTAATGATGATAATGCATTTTTAGAATGTGTCAATTAATATTTGAAAAGTTGTTTAAAAAAATCACATATACAAGTACAGAATTCAAGTATTAAATATATTTCAAACTTCAGCTTTCTATTAAAAATCAATATGAACACAGAGATAAACTACATTTCAGTGACAGCTAGAGGTTTGTCAGTGAACCTCTTTAAACTTTTCACATTATTTTCTGAAGGCAAAGACATCTCAAAAGAAGCATGATATGGTCTGTGAATACCATCAAGCCTCCTTACTATCTTACATTCAAACAATAGTTGGTAGATTTGCTTTTTATGACAAGTTGATATATTCCAAACGTAGCTGTTATAAAGGTATCTGACATTATGAATAGGAAATGGGAAGAGGAGCCTTTCTGCTGGAGCTAATTTTAGGAAACTAGATGGGCAGCAGTTATTACATAGAGTAATCAAGGATTATCTGAAAATGCTAATATATATTGTGTTACCACTACCAGGAGGCTCCTTATTAGCTATGGCTTCTCAGGGACACTGGATTAATTTAAAGAAGATGAAAAATAGTTTTCCCAGAGTCTTGGAAATTTTCTTGAGCTGGTAATGTCTACCAGAAGAATAAGAACAAGTAAAACAATGCCTCAAGCTCTAGTAACTATAAATTTTGAAAATAATACAATATATAACATGTACTTGTTAACAGTGTATCGTTTTCTAGACTCCCATCCTATATTATTTATCATCATTGAACATAAACCTATGGCAAAGACCTGTGTCCAGATCTCTCCAATTACCACTTGAGCGATTCCACATGAAAAGAGTGTGTGTTTGTGGATCAAAGTCATTGCTTATCTTTACAAATTACATAACCTAATGCAGTCCTCATAGAGAAAGCCTAACGAGAAACACAAAATAATAAGTTTATGACAAATTCTAGCTCTCAGAAAATAGATATGAAATTAGTCTAAAATAAAAGAGAATGCAAAGCAAGCAAATTAAAGTCACTATCCAAAGAAAAACATACAACAAGATGTTAACGGTGATGTTTCAGTCAAATGTAGGCTGTAAACTCTTAAGCTGGGAAACCAAGCTTACTCAGAAATTTTTCTCTTAAATGTTCCATTTTTTTCCATTCTTATCCCAATACTCTCAAGTTCTTTGCTTTTGTATGACAAGTTCTTCTTTTCTCCCTTTAATCGTATAGCCCATGAGATCATCTAACATGACTAACCTCATTAAGGCAGTGGGTACCTTTAGGAAAACCCAAATGATTCATTACTAGGAAAGACTAAATTCATACAGCATGTGATTTACTGAAATTATGTGGCCAATATTGAGAATATGTATTTATTCTCTTCGTCCCTTGACAATAACAAGTAATACCTGTTCCCACTGTGTGAACTAGCCAGAATTAATAGTATATTATGAAAATTAGAATAGTTTTTCCTTTTTCAGAATTATGAAAGTCTGAATTATACATTTTCAAAAAAGCAGTCTACTATACCTTTGGGAAAAAAACACATGTAGCTAAATATAGCTCCAGGTATTGAAGATGTGTAAGATTTCTAAAGAAATTCACTCTCCCATATAAATTATAAAGTCTTAAACAAATTAGAAAAATTCTATCTGATCACTTTGGAGATTCAGAAGTAGAATTTACAGAGTTACAAAACATACAGGATGTGGGACCAGCAGTTAATGTAATGGCTGTGTCGCTGGACTCCCATGTAGTCGACCGAAAATCGAGTCCCTGACCTGGTGGCTTAAAATTCATGCCGGGTGAGTGTGCATGTGTGCCCAAGATCTGAAGAGGAGAATGGAGGAGAAGGGATTGCGGCGTGGCCATCCTCCCTGGGGGGGGGATTTCTCACTTTCTCTCTGTCTCTCTCTGTCTGTCTAGTGAGCACACGTGCCCTATAGCAAAAACCTCTCAAAAAAATAAAAAATAAAAATAAATAAATAAATAAAAACATACAGGACGTGACTGGCACATGGAGTTCCCCTTTTCTCTCATGTGACTTTGACCTGAGGGCATGAGCAGTCATGGCAGGAAAACACAATTGCTAATATATATAATAAGTGCTATTTTTTCTGGCCTTGGAAAACAAAGAAAGGAGTCAAGGGCAACCAGACTCAAAAGAAAGTAAAATGGTATGCCCCAAACAAAATCCAGAAAATAAAGACCGCAAATTTACTAAGTAAATTGTAACTTACCTGACCAACTCCCTAAGTCCCACATGTATGAGGGAGACTGCTAACAATCTGGACTGAAATCCACGAAAGTACAGTCAAGTTAAATTTCTGCTAAACAAACATATTGATACTCTTTAGAGGCATATAACAGAACTCAGAGTATCTACAGAATAGCATTCATAAGTTCCGAGACACACTACAAAGTTCCTTTAGGGCAAAGAGGTATGAAAATATGAACTATTGTCAAGTGAAATAAAAATGGACAAACACCTACCTGAAAATAATCCTAATATAATTATCACAAAAAGAAGTCATTGAATTTAATGTGAAAGTGGTCATTCAATATACGAGTATAATGTGTCATGATCAAATCAGAGCAAACATATCCCTCATCACAAATATTTATCATTATTTTACATTGTGAGCAATTAAAATGACCTCTTCTAGCTATTTTTTAATATTTATTTATTTCCATTTATTATTATTATTTTCTAATTTGACCAGAGAGAGACGGAGAGAAGAAAGGGGAAGTGAAAAAGCAAGCCACCAGGTCTGGGACTGGACTGCAGTCAGCCATGTGGGAATCTAGCCCCTTTAACCACCACGCCTCCTGCTAGCCCCCTCTTCTAGCTTTTTAAAAATACATATTGAATTGTCACCAAACACAGTAACTCTACTGTGCCACAGTACTCTAGAACTCATTCCACTTGTCTTCTTGCACTCTTGGATCTGTTTACCCAGCTCTCCCTGTCTCCCCCAACCTCTCCCCTTCCCAGATCCCACATTTTACTCCACTATAGACCAAGTCTTCAAGCGTTTGCTAATTACTGAGAACACACAGTAATGTCTCTAAGTGCCAGATTATTTCATTTAGTATGATTTCTCTGAGGTTTGTGCATGTTTTCACAAATACCAGGATGCCATCCTTTTTTAAATAGCTAAATAATATATAATTGTGTACATATACCATATCTTCTTTATGTATCCATCTGTTGTTTGATACTTAAGTTGATTCCATATCTTAGTTATTGTGAATAGTGTTGCAATAACTATAGTAGTGAAGATATTTCTTCCACATATTGATTTGATTTTCTTTCCTTTGGGTGTATATTCAGCAGTGGAAATGCTGGATTATAAGGTAAATCTATGTTCAGTTTTTTGAAAAACTACCAAACTGTTCTCCACAAAGGTTGTACTAACATACATTTCCTCCAACAATACATAGCGCTCCCTTTTCTCCACAAACTCATCAGCACTTTCTGTTTTATGTTGTTTTGTTTTATATAGTAGCCATTCTAACTAGCATGAGGTTAATATCTTGTGGTTTTGATTTGTATTTCTCTGATAATAACAATGTTGAACATTTTTTTTCATGGATTTGCTGGTAATTTGTATGTCTTTTTTTGTGAGAACTGTCTTTCAGATTGATTGCTCATTTTATAGTAATGTTACTTGTATTTTTACTGGTAAACTGGTTGAGTTATGGTTATTAATCCCATGTCAGACATGCAACTTGTAGATATTTTCTCATTATATAGGCCGTCTCTTCACTCTGTAGATTGTTTCTTCTATTGTGCAGAAGCTTTGTAGTTTGATATTATCCCATCATCCCATTTGTCTGCTTTGCTTTTGTTATTCATGCTCTTGAGGTTTTTGTTTGAGAGGAAAAGTGAGAAATCACCCCCTCCCCATGAGGTGTGGCATTGCTGTGATCTCTTCTCTTCCATTCTCCTCCCAGGATCTTGGGCATACACACACATGTGCCTGGAGTGAGTTTCAAGCCACTGGATATGAGACTCAAACTGCAGTCAGCCATATGGGAGAGTCCAGCAACGTAACTAGTTTGCCATCTGCTGGCCCTTTGAGGTCTTATTTTTTAAATCCTTGCCAGGCCAGCCCTGTGATGCAGTGGTTAAGCTCTAAATATTACAAACTAGGTTCCACATGGCTGATTGTGGCTTATATTCCAGCCTTGATATCTTAAAAAATATGCTGGGCACATATGCATCCATGTCCAAGGTGTCCTAATGTGATGAAGAAATGGAAGAAGTAGGATGGCAGCATGACCACAACCATTGAGGGGTTGGGGAATATTCTGACACCACACTCTACCCCACCCAGGTGAGCACATACACCCTCTCAACCTCTGGTAAAAGAAAAAGAAACTTTGCCTGGGAGCAGCTCTGTGAGACAGGAGGAATGCAGCTCTGTGATGCAGCAGTAATGCATTACACAAGAGAATTTCACATGATGACTGTGGTTCAAATCGTTGGTCTGGTCAGTCTGAACCACACTGGGAATTCATATGAATGCCTAACATATGATGACTGGAGAACTGAAAAGAAAAAACAAAACAGGAAATGGTGTCACCAAACATTATGGAGGGTGCTCATCTCTCATTCCCAAATGCACACCCATGCGCTCTATCATAAAGAGAAAAAAGTCTTTTTCTAAATCAATGTCCTGAAGCATTTTCCTTATGTTTTCTCCTAGCAATTTCATGGCTTCTGGTCTTATGTTTAAGTCTCTTATCCGTTTTGAGCTAATTTTGTATATGATGTGAAATAGGGGTCTGGTTTCTTTTTTCTGATATGGACACTCAATTTCCCCAGCACCATTTATCGAAGGGACCATCCTTTCCATAGGAAATGTTCTCGAGATTCTTGTCAAAATCAATTATTGTACATATATTGATTTATTTCTGGGTTCTCTATTCTAATACATTGGTCTTTGTATATGTTTTTATTCCATGCAATGTTAGTTACTATAGCTTTGTAATATATTTTAAAATTATTATGTAGTGTGATATCTCTAACTTTATACTTTTTATACTGAATTGTTCAGCTACTCATAGTCTCCTATGGTTCCATTTAATATTTTTTGAACTTTTCTGTTTCTGTGAAGAATGCTATTGGTATTGGGTTCTAGGATATTCAGTCCTCTAACCCAAATTTAAGAACAATATGTTTTAGAAGGTTTGCCTATCCTACTTTATAGTATTAGTTTGCTATGTACCTTTTTTTTCCAGTCCATTCCAGAAATGCTAAAGAACTATCAAGTCAGGGCTAGAAATGATCCTCCATGACTGAAGCAGAAGACTTTCACAGCTCACAAATGGGGGGCTAAAAGGCCTCGTGAGTTATCACAGGGTATCATACAATCCTGCTAGATTATACATTCGCTTACTTTTTCTGTGGGGCAAAATTAGGATTATTTTTAACAACTTTACTACCAAAGCCATCTAATGTCTTAAACTTTTTATATAAATATAGGGAAAATTGGGAACAGTTTACTCCCAAAATCCAGTAGAACTACTCTCAAAGTCCTATGGTTGTTATAATGTCAGTTAATACCATAAAGGCAATCTGTGTATTTTTTAAAGATACATTAAAAAAATAAAAATAGACAAACTTTTATATTGTTTCTTAAAATATGTGTTTTATTTCTAATCACATGCCCAATTTGCTTGGATCCACCTAACTTCTAGGACCTTGGACACTTGCTCAATTAAGGGTTATGGCTGCCATTACTATAGCCCTTTTGCCTAACATCTCCTACTCTCCTGGCCTCTCTCAGGAGTGGATTGGGCTCTGACATAGGGTTCATTGTGCCCACTGCTGTTGGAGACACATTAGTTCAATGGTGCATGTTCAAGCCATTTGGATGGGAGGAGCTGGCTTCTTCCTTCATTGACAGACTCAGACGAAACTTTACACTGAGTCATTAAATCTCATTTCTCCAGCAGCTGCATGAAACAAGTCAATAATTCAGCTTGAAAGAACAGTGGGAGTAATGTGCCATGAGAAAAAAGTTGACCAATGAGAGACAGGCGATGGTAGGGTGCTGGCAGATAAATTTGTTTCCTTTGTTTTCTAAGACAAACTGGTCCAATGATTGAGGAGTGGTACGTGACCTGTTTGACAGAGGCTCACCTGGTCTAGCAAATGGCCATGTTTTCTTCAGAAGTGGTAGCTAATTCAGGAATAGACCACATCACCTTTACTT
>NW_006206691.1:333887-344376 GCF_000334495.1 Tupaia belangeri chinensis
ACCATATCACCTTTACTTCCCCTACAGCTCTATCTCCCCTCCCTTTCCCCTTCATTTTTACTCCCCTGGGATTGTACCTCCCAAGAAAAGCATTGGTATGTAAGTTTTGCAAAGGCAGTACAAGTATTACTAAATTTCATAGACAAGGAAACAAAAATGGAAGGGATTTAAATTTCAGATAGTGGAAATTATTAAGTATAAGTTTCTGGTCTTTGAGGTCTCGACATACTTTTTTGTATTGTTTTGTTTTTGTTTTCTATATTTTGCAACATCCAAATAAAATAAACAGAAGAGTTCAAGCAAAAAGCTCAAAATCAATTTCTGAACCTTACTAATTAAATTTATCATGTAACCATAATCAAATTTACTAGATCGCTCTAAACTCCATTCTGTTCACACTCTATTGTATTTCTTCTTTTTCCTGTCTCATTAGCTGAGAGGTACATAAGAAACCCATGCGCATGCTATTCTCTTACTGGTGGTATGAGACAGTATACACTGACATACGTGAAAGAAACAGAAATCACATGGATGCAATTACTCCAAAAGAAAATGAAGATGTCTACTATTTTTTTAAATCTGGTGTTTGATAATTCCTGTCTTCATAGGGTGCATAAAAATGCAGCTTGCAATACAGTTTAAAAGGAACTGTCAGCTAGACTCCAGGATTAATTAACTGAATGGGGCTAATATACTCTTTTGGATGGAATATCCTATAATTCTACTCCATACTTTTCTAGTCATAACTTTGATTTCACTAATAAATTTGATTAATATTTACTTGGAAGTCACTCTAATATTGACTGTTAAGATTTTCTTATCCAGATCCCCCATGCTTGGTTCTGATTTAAGCACATTGTGTTCTAGTGCCCAACATTGTTGTAATCTTTTTTTTGTTTGTTTTTGGAGAGGTTTTCCCTATAGGGCGCGTGCACTCACCCACCAGACAGACAGAGAGAGACAGAGAGACAGAAAGTGAAAAATCACCCCCCAGGGGGATGGTCACGCCGCAATCCCTTCTCCTCCATTCTCCTCTCGGGATCTTGGGCACACATGCACACACGCCCGGCGTGAGTTTTAAGCCACCTGGTCCGGGACTTGAACCGCAGTCAACTATGTGGGAGTCCAGCGACATAGCCATTACACTAACTGCTGGTCCCTGTAATCTTCGAAGAGTAGTCTATTCCTCTGGTATAACATCATGATTTTATTTTGGATACATTGAGCTTTAGGGAACAAGAAAGGTCTGGGAGAATTCAGTTTGTCTGCTAATTTATAGCCACTTTTTTACTCATCTGCTACTTTTTCAATTTATTGGCTGTGAATAACTGTGTATTTGTTTAAAATCAATTCACTTACATGTACACATGCCGTTGACACATTTCCAAAGCCTTAACAAGTGAGAAAGTTAATTGAGTCCTTATATTGCATCCAGTATATCACTTGGTATGAAATACACAAAGCCCTATTAGCCACAGCAAAAATAAGCACGTTTTTAAATGCTAAATGATGTAGTAATGGCATTTTAGTGATTTTTTTCAGCTTTATACTAAATATTAAGTTACTTTTCTGAGACCAGCAGGTGTCATAATGGCTACTTCGTTGGACTCCCACGTAGTTGACCACGGTTCGGGTCTCGGACCCGGTGGCTTAAACTCATACCATGCGCATGTGCGTGCGTGCCCAAGATCCCAAGAGGAGAATGGAGGAGAAGGGATTGCAGCGTGGCCATCTCCCCTGGAGAGTGATTTCTCACTTTCTGTTTCTCTGTATCTCCTCTATCTTTCTGGCGAGCACACACATCCTATAGCAAAAACTCTCAAAAAAAAAAGTTACTCTTCTTCTATCATTACCTGATAAACCTATTGAATCTGAATCCATATTCATAGTCATGTTGACTTGAAAGTGCAATATGTCTGGTTTTTGATAAATTGGCTTTCATTTTCTAAAATTATTTTTGAAACAATGTACTAAATAATCAATTTAAATAGTTCTGCATAATCTTTGCCAAATGTAGTATGCTTTATTATCTTATGTCCTCAATTTTTTGTTAGGTCAATCATGAATTTATTAAACTTCCAGAAATATTCTGGGGACAAAGTGTTGTAGTTAAATGTTTTTTATGGAAACTATGATAGAATGGTTTGTAAAACACATGAATTATATCAAAATAATAACAAAGATGCCAATTATATTGATCTCAAGAATATTTTGTGCTCTTTTTAAAAACTATTCAAAAATTATTTAAAATTTTTAAAAAATTATTCAAAAGTCAGACCACCCCTATGGTCTTTACTTAAAGTTTTTTCTTTAGTTGATTTGCTGCTTTAGATTTTTAATTTATTGTGGTCGTTTATAGCAGTAATTTACCCCAAAGTTTCCAGGAATAATGTAGTTTTGGCAGTATTTATTAGGGATTTGACAACATATAGATTCCTGGCAGATCAACTAAAATATTCTTTCCAGAATATTTTTTGTCTTGAATGCAAATGCTATTGTAAGGGTTAATTTTATGTGTAAGCTTAACATGGTACCCATAAATTTGGTCAAAAACTATTCTGGATGGTTTCATGAGAATGCTTTTAGATGAAATTAACATCTAAATTTGTAGAATGAGTAAACCATATTACCTTCCCTAATTGGGTGGACCTGTCCAATCAGTTGAAGGCCTAAGTAGAACAAAAAGACAGTCTTCCCCAAATAACAAAAAATTCCTCCCACCTAGCTGCCTTTTAACTGTGGAATGAGCTGTTTCTTCCCTTTTGACTAGATGTGAAACAAGCGTTGATCTGTCTGCCAGTCTGACGACCTTGAGACGAGCGCTAGGCTTTCCTAGTTCCCAGGTTTATGAACTTAAGACTCAAATTATATCATTACATCTTTTGGATTTCTAGTTTATCAGTCCTCCTATAGATCTGACGATCTATCAACTTCCAGAATTGCATGAGCTAATTTCTTAAAATCTCTCTCTCCCTCTTTTTTTTTTTTTTTAAGTGTGCTTACTGGAAAGAGAGAGACAGAAAGCAAGAAATCACTTCCCCAGGAGGATGGCCATACTGCAATCCCTTCTCTATTCTCCTCCCAGGATTTTGGGCACTCACACATACACACCCAGCATGAGTTTTAAGGTGCCAGGTCCAGGACTCAAACTATGGTCAACTACATGAGAATTTAGTGACATAACCATTATGCCATATGCTGGTCTCACTTCTCTCTCTCTCTCTTTCTCTCTCTTTCTCTCCCTTGCTCTGGAGAAAATGAAATAAGATCCCTTGGCTCAGTGTGGAAACACATTATAGGAAGCATCTTTCTAAAATATCCTGCTAGGTTGCATTAATATCATAAGACTTTTTTTTTCCTCAATTGTCAATTAAAGTATGTAAGTCTATATTTAACTGACATATTAAACTGTATAATTGTTTCATTATAATTGTTTTATGATTACAACTGGGAAACTAATTCCAACTCAAACTATTTGCATAAAAAAAGACATAAAGTTTCACATAATGTGCTGTTTCTCCAGCTTTCCCTGGTTACAAGGGTAAACCCTACTTAAGTGTTCATTGTATTGTTTTAGTATAAACTGAATATCTAAGATAAAGATAAATTTGTCTGTATATTTTCCCCTACAGACTGCACCAACATAGCAGAGAGTAAATATTTTTTAACACAAAAATATCTCCTAACATTTTTTCAAAATTCTTTCAGGAAATTTAAATGTTATTTTTAACCAAAAACATACTCATGAAAATAATTCTTTAAATTCTTTCAGGGACTCCTAACTTGTAAGTAACGAGAGTTCAAACTGTGCCCAGAACTGTTGAAAAAAGGTCATTTCTTTCTCTCTGTTTCTGTTACATAAATATAGTTAATTAAAAATGTTTTCTTTTCCTCAGAAGTAAAATATTCATTTAAAAATTTTCTAAAAATTATGAAAAATATTTTAAATCCCCCAAATCAGAATGCACAGCCATGTGCCATAGGATCACAGGATGACTTTCATCAGTAATCACATCTCAGTTTCTAAATGTCAAATTATAATTGGCATTTAAGAAAATTGCTTCAGGATATATATCACATATCTTTTTAAATACCGGTTGGTATTTTTAGCCATTATTTCATTACTACTAAATGGAGTACTAGTGTCCAATTAGACATTAATTACCAGTCTAAATATGGCTAATGTTCTAACCAGGATGTCACTAGGCATTTTAATCTTACTAAATTAAATGCAATGAAATTTAACTTTGCAGATTTCACAATTCAAACAGTCCTTTAATTATAAAGGTTTATTTGAATGGAATAGAACAAATGCTCTCTAACCTTAAGACTCTGGTGAAATTAAACATGATATTCAGTGGAATCATCACAGGCACTCAGAAAGGAAAGACCTGTTAGAGATCCTGAAAGAAGCTTCCCACCCAAGCCTATAAAACCTTACTGTGTTCAATCCAGGCCCTGCTTCAATGACTTCAGCAACAAAGGCTCTAAATGTTGCAAATGTCTTCCTTCTATTGAACAAAATATTCTCAGTGTAATTTCAACCTTTCATTTTATTTCTGCCATTTGGAACACAGTATAATAAATTTATTATCCCTTTCAAATATGTGATGACAGTATCCTATTATTCCCCTGCCTTACCTCCTCTAGGGTACCTGGATATATTGTAGTACACCTTCATCATTTTTGCTGCACTCTCTTGAGCAATCAGCATTCTGCTTAAAATGAGGACTTCTGATTTGGAAATGACATATCTCCAAAGTCCTCTCAATTCACAATCTTTTTATAAATATAATAAACTGTATTCTCTGAAGCACTGTCAGAAAAACGTACAAGGCAGAAAGTGGTTTGGGCTTTTATTATTTTTTTTCAGGTTTTTTTTTTTTTTCCTTTTTCATGAGTAATGGAAAGAGAGAGAAAGACGTGTGAGAGAGAGAGAGAGAGAGAGAGAGAGAGAGAGAGAGAATTCCCTCAACAAGGTTTATCCATGTCCTGATCTACCCCCAAGCCTTCTAGTCAAACAGTATTCCCAAGTGCATCCTGGACACATCCATAGTACTCAGGTTGTAAACCCTGGGTCTTCCCATATGGCTTTAGTATCACACAGACTCCCTATAGCCTGCACCACCACAGCTAGGTCTGGGTATATATATATATATATATATTTTAAAAGATTTTTGCTATAGGGTGTATGAACTCTCCAGAGAGACAGAAAGTGAGAAATCACTCCTGAGAGGCAATGGCCATGCCCCAATCACTTCTCCTCTAGTTTTCTCTTGGGATTTTGGGCACACACACACACACACACACACACACACGTGAGTTTTAAGCCGCTGTGTCCAGGACTCGAACCATGGTTGACTATATGGTAATCCAGTGACATAACCATTACACCATCTGATGGTCCTGGTCTGGGTATTTTTTTAATAGCAAAATACATTTTCTTTCTTTCTTTGTTTCCTTTATTTTAACCTAATTGTTTCGGGGACATTTCGCTTTTAGGTGACACATAAGATACTGTAAATTCATCCTCTTCTAAAATTTTTATTATATATACTAAAGCAAAAAATGAACACATAAGTAAAATACATAAGTGAAACCACATAAGGGACTGGCAAACACAAAACAATGTACTCTTTTTGGTCTACAGGCAAATTGTGTCTAGGAAACTTATACTTTCTCATAACCTACATAAACTTTTATTTTTTAATTAAATCTATATTTGTATTTAACAATTTAACATAAAAATCTATATTTTGTGTTTTAAATGTCTTATTCCTGAGTTCTTAGAAATTCTTAGATACAGTTCTTATAGTCAGTATGAGACAAACTGATAAAAACTAATAAAGTATTTTCAAGATGATTACAGAGGAAACATAGTTGCAGAAATATTTTTTATGTAAAACTATATTTTGGTTAGTTTCAAATTTTAAATAAAGTTTTACTCAATGTAGTTTCCTCTTCCTACAGCTAATTTTTATGAAAAATGAGGGAAAATTACTAAATTAATAAAATTAATTAGTTCAAAAACAGGGAAACACATTTATCAGGGCAAGATCCTCAACTATGAAAAGAACTTACAAGCAAAAGAATATTTAGCCCTTGTCTATAAACTAAAAAACTCTGTTTTTCTACAGGGATTAAAGTCAATAGAGGCACAAAAGTGAATAATGTGAGACTTGAAAAGAGTTCCCTGATATGAAAACATAAGTATAACAGTCAAAATTAAAATCGAGACAATGAATATCTCAATTATTTACTATAGAAAACTAGGATCTCAGAGAATAACTAAGAAGTACAAAATAGAAATGGAGTAAAGAAACAAGAAACTAAATATGTGGGTATTACATTTTAGAAAGGGAACAAAGAGCAGATAAGAAGACATAATATTTAAAGTAATGGTTGTAGGAGCATTTATCTGAAGAAAATAGGTCATTTCTGTGAACCAAACAATAACAGAGCTCATGTGAAACATTTCTTAGTGAAACAGTTTAATTTTAAGGTTAGGGAATAAATTCATATAAGCACTAAGAATAAAAAATAAAGAGAAAAGAAAAACAAAGGAACAGCTGGGGAAAACCAGTTTGACAAAGGTTAAAGAATATCTGAGCACAGTTATAAGGATTCTGAAAGAAACAAACAAAACTTCATGATCATCCAACATGTCATTATTCAAATGCAAAATCTACAGGAAGACAGCATATTATCTGCATACCTTCTCCTCCAAATTACTCACAGAGTTCTATTTCCCAAGGTTTACAGCTCAGACCCCTGCACTGAGACATGCTCATACAATCTAAACTCTGTTTCCAGTGGAATCCCTTTTTCTACTCTTCCTGCCCTTCATAAAAACTCTTCCTGAAACATCCATCATAGTACGCTGAATTCAGTATGTTGTTGTATAACAAGGTGAACTCTAATCTGAGAAAAATGTCTTCTTCCCAATTCTAGAAATGACTGTATGATGGAAGCTAGCAGATGATGTAGAGGTTGTATCGCCGGACTCCCACGTGGCTGAACATGGTTTGAGTCCCAGACTCAGTGGCTTGAAAATCACACTGGGCACCTGTGTGTGCGTGCCCAAGATCCCAGGAGAAGAATGGAGAAGGGATTTAAGCATGGCAATCCCCAATGGGGGAGGGGTGATTTGTTACTTTCCCTCTCACTGTCTCTGTCTTTCTCTGGCAAACACACATACCCTATGGCAATAAATAAATAAATAAATAGATAGATAGATAAATAAACTCTTAAAAAAAAAAAAAAGAAAGAAATTACTGCATGTGTATAAGAAACAGAAGATAATATATTGCTGCCCAAATTCTTTCTTGGATGATACAGGGTAATTTCTTATGCTCCAAATCTTTTTACAAAACTGTTGTCAAACTTGAAGGCTATAGTGGGAACTACACAATGCTTAGAAATGGCTGTTGATGGGACCAGCAGTTAATGTAATGGCGATGTCACTGGATTCCCATGTAGCTGAAGGAGGTTTGAGTCCCGGACTCAGTGGCTTAAACTCACGCTGGGCGTGTGTGCGTGCATGCCCAAGATCCTGAGTGGAGAATGGAGGAGAAGGGATTGTGGCATGGCCCTCCCCTCTGGGGGGTGATTTCTTGCTTTCTGTCTCTCTGTCTCTCTCTGTCTGCCTGGTGGGCGCACGCATCCTATAGCAAAAACCTCTCCAAAAAAAAAAAAAAAAGAAAAGAAATGGCTGTTGACTCTTTAACCCCCCTTACCCTTCCCAAATTCACCACAAATAGACATAAATTTGGTTTTGTTTTGTCTTATAAATGGAAATACAAGAAAAAATTTCTATCCTCCCCATATCAACCCTTAGCTATGTTCCTTTGTCTTTGCTATGTAGACATTTTAGGGCTGCCACAGGTGGTACAAAACAAATTGTGCACCTTTCAGGACCTCTGATATAAGTCAGGGCTCTGTGTTGCTATGGAAATTGGAGAAATGATTTCTGTACTCCCACAGAAATAAAGGGAGATTATCAATTTTTGCAAAAAGTATAAAAGTGAGCCATAAAATTAAACTGTTGGTCTTACTAGGGTCAGGTCAAAGATTTATAAACCACCTTGCCAGATGAAAGGCAGCTTCTGGACCTGGCAGCTTGCTCTCTCTCATTGTCTTACTTTCTCTCTCTCTCTCTCTCTCTCTGGTCAAATTAAATAATGATAATAATAAATAAAATTCAATGAGTCTTAAAAAGTAAAATGAAGCACTTAACATTGTTAACTATATATGCAGTAGTGAGGAAAATGTAGACAGAGCAGTAGGTATAAGATGAACAAGTCTTCTAAATATGAACAGTCTGTCATGGAGCCCTTCTTCCCCTCCTCCTCATAGCCTATACTTTACCCACTCTGACATCGCCTGGTGTCATTTCTAGGAGCAGTCTAGTAATTCCACTTCCAAAAGTAATTTCCACCGGCCTTTTTTCTGTGATTGTTCTGTAATAGAAGGGTATTTACAGGATACCTAATCTTCGAGTTCTACTTCATTACGTGTTCCCAGCCACATTATATACAGGTGACCTAGATGCAAAATTAGTTTCTCATTGAAAGGTTGTGAGGAAAGATGAGAACAGTTTTGCTTGCTTATTTGTTTTTTTCACATTATATCCACAACCCTTTCTACAACTGTCCAGTAAACGTTCCTAATAGATGACTGGCAGTGTCTGCAGTTCTCATTTTTTTCTCCAAAGGTCAACTGGAATGATGAGCTCTGCTGTCAGGCTCTCCAAGTCTCCACATCCCCAGGGAGGTCCATGATCACTCCAGGGCCCCAGATCCACAGAGCTAGGCTATGGGAGGACCCCAGAATTTAGACTATGTGGTTCTCTCACCCACTCCCTGCCAGAATTCTGAATTAATTTTTAAAATCTCCCAAATGACTCTTAGCTAAATGAAGAAATAAAAATGGCAAGAAACAACAGGTTACATCAAATTAAAGATTAATGAGAACCTCAGTTATCAAAACATAAAATATCAAAATAAGATACAATCTCACAACTCTCAGATTGGCCGAAATTGAAAATCTGACAACAGCAATTACTGACAAAGATTAGAAAAAGGACTTTAACATTATATGTATCGAAAAATCACATTGTACCTCCTAAATAAGTAGAACTATTACATGTCAATGAAAATTTACATTAAGAAACAAAATTAAAATGTAAATATGTATCTTCTATGTTTAAAACAATGTAGCATTGTACCATTCCCTGCCACCTAGAATGGTGCCCTGCAAGTGAAAAAAAAGGAAGCAATGATCCCTATATATATCAATCAATAAAATCATAATCATAGCTATGAAAAAATTTCTGCATTGTAGGAAGAGAATGTTATCACGTCTACTTTGGAAAGCAATTTTTAAATTAAAAAACATGTACTTTACAATCATAAATTCCACTTTTATGTTTCTGCTTTAGACAAGTCCCTTACACATTTTAATAAAAGGCCACGTACAAGGATGTTCACTGTGACAAACTCTGCTAAACTGATAAATTAGAAATAATCTCAATACTTGCTGATACTTAAATGCATAAATAAATTGTGGTATTGTATATTCATAAAATAGATTGTTATACAGAAATACAATTGCTGAATTAGACTTATTGCATTGTTGGAAAAGTGATGTATTTTTGAGGCAGAAGAGGCCAGGCCTTCAGAAGAAGGTTCCACATGGCTCCAGCGAACTAGGCAGAAGAGGCCAGGCCTTCAGAAGAAGGTTCCACATGGCTCCAGTGAACTAGGTATTTCAGGGAATGAAGATTTTCTACTGATAATTCAACCTCCAACAAACGAGGTAGCGACTGAACTTCAAGAATTTGAAAGAAACACACCATCCATCAGATGACAAGAAATCACCGCCAGATCACAAGAAATATGGGAAAACAAGAAAATACATCTCCTTCAAGGGAAAAGAGTAACTCTTCTCATCCACAAGCAGTTCGGTGAAAATCATGGAAATGTCTGATAAGGAATTTAGAGCATTCATAATGTCGAAGCTAACAGAGATGGAAGAGAAGAGAGATAATGAACTGCTAAAGAGAAAGGAGAAAGAAGTTGACGAGCGAGTTCCAGGAGATGAGAAATTCTTGCAAGATCTAAAAGAGGAATTACACACTTTACAAAAGACTCAAACGGAACTGTTAGAGATGAAGTCTGTAATACAGGAAGTCAAAATCTCCCTTGAAATATTAAAAGCAGACTAGATCATTCAGAAAATAGAATCTCAGATGTAGAAGAGAAAATGGCTGGCCTAGAAAAATCCACCATGAAGACTGAGAAAATGGCCTAAAAATTTGAGAATAATATACAAGAAGTACTAGATTCCATCAAATTAGATACCAGAATAATATACAAGAAGTACTAGATACTGTCCAAACATCCCTGGATAACTGGCATTTCAGAAGGTGAAGAGACCCATAAGGGCATTGATAATCTATTCCATGAAATCCTACAAGAAAACTTTCCAA
>NW_006206691.1:345070-350607 GCF_000334495.1 Tupaia belangeri chinensis
GGGAAAGAATGTAAATTAAGTTACAAAAAAAATAGTTTCAGGAAAAAAATATATATATATAACTATTCAATGATTGCAGTAAGATATATAGCCCCAGCTAGGTGCTACTTTATAGGATGCGTAAAGTTAGATTTGTGTTCATGGAAATATATATATCACCTGTGTTTGCTATGAAAATATTTAGATTAATTAAGGTCTTTAGTAATTCAATAAAATGTGGGGGGGAAACAGTATAGAAGGCAAACATAGATACCAGAGGCAGTGTGGGAGGAGAGTAGGAGATGGCAGAGGGTAAGAGATAGGGAATCAAGGATGGGGGGAAAAACAAAAAAGCGGGAACCAGCAGTTAGCGTAATGGCTATGTCGCTGGACTCCCACATAGTCGACCGCGGTTTGCGTCCTGGACCCGGTGGCTTAAAACTCACGCCGGGCGCGTGTGCCTGCGTGCCCACGATCCCAAGAGGAGAATGGAGGAAAAGGGATTGCGGCGACCATCCCCCCTGGGGGGTGATTTCTCGCTTTCTGTCTCTCTGTCTCTCTCTGTCTATCTGGCAAGCGCATGCGCCCTATAGCAAAAACCTCTCCAAAAAAAAAATAATAATAACATGTTTATTGATCTGCTTGATTGAGACAATATACAGTGTACTCTGGATGGAAAATCTCATTTTGTATACTGTAATGACATACAGTGAATGAATGCAAATAAATAAATTGAAATAGAAATAAGAAGAAAGGAACTCAAATAAAAAAAAGTGATGTATTTTTCTGTTTTCCGATGTAAAAATATTTCATCACCTTTCCAGCAACCCAATACATGTAAAAATATAGGTAAGTCTCAAAAACTTACTACTGACTGATCACAACAAATTGCAATGTATCTTTATCATAGGCTTTAATAACATGCAATTTAATATCAATTTTTATGTTATATAACTTACTTTGGTTAAAGTGTAGAAAATTATAGATAAGAAGACAGTGAGTATCAAAATATCATGGAAACAATTACTTCTCTGGAGAAAAAGGGGATTCAGAAGAAATCTAAAGGAACATAAATCCATTTGAGACTTATTAAATCCCTCTAAGAACTATGAGAAAATATTTTTGATTTTTAAATCTCAGTGATAATTTTTTAGTGCATATTATCTTACAGTGTAATATTTATCCTGAAAAAAAAATGTGCTTTTATGAAAGGAAGCTCTTCTTTCACATGGACAGCCAGCTTAGCTCCTCTGGTAGAATGTGACCTCTGACCTTCACTGAAGGTTGATGGACAGAAAGATGTTCCAATACTCCTTCCATCTTTCATATATAGTGAATTAGGGTAATTTTACTTCTCATATTCATCTGTTTAGAGACCAGACACCTTGAAATGGATTCCTCAATTATTCTAGCAATCAATTTTCCTGTTTTAGGAATAGGATAAGCATTGTCTCTCTTAAGTTAAACATTTTAAATTTCAATATGAAATTAAAAGAAACTATAGGCAGCCAGCAGATGGCATGGTGTTTAAGGTGATGGACTCGCACATGGCTGAACACAATTTGTGTCTTGGACTTGGTGGTCTGAAAATCATGCCAGGCACATGTGCACATATGCCCCCAAATCCCAGGAAGATAGAGGAAAAGGGATTGTGGCATGGTCATCCCACCTGGGAGGGGGGATGATTTCTCACTTTCCCTCTTGCATTCTCTCTGTCTCTCACCAGTGAGAGCACGTATCCTATGGCAAAAACCTAAGAAAAAAGGAAAAAAGAAAAAGAAAGAAATTATGGTAAGGCGCAGTGCTAATGTGAATGAATCCACATGGCAAGGTCCTGGTTCACTTCCTAGAGCTGTCATGTACATGCTGGGCATGTACACTCATGACTGAGGCTGGGGTGGATCATGGAATGAAGGCTCAGTTGGAGGTAACTTATACTCCCTCTCTCTGTAGAAATAAACAGATAAACTTTAAAAAGAAAAAAAAGAAAAAGAAAAAGAAACTGAAGGGAGATGTCTTACATCACAAGCATGTGCTTGCTTATGTTTCATGCTTATTTTTATTCAATGGACATACTTTATTTCTAGGTTGGGTTGGGGCTAGGGTTTCAGACGAGTTTATTTACAGCAGAGTTTGATATATTCTTAGAAATGTCCTTATTCTTTCAGAGCCCAGCTTTCTAATTAAAGAAAATACAGAGTAATTTAATAGCAAAATCCATATGCCAACTATAGAATCTAAGAAAAAGCCTGTAAAAATGCAATATCCTTGAAACAAAATTGAAGACATTGTTAAAGACTGATGACTGTTTTGTTCACCAGGATTTTCAACCTTACTGTTCAAATCATCTTTTCCTAAAACAATTCTATGTTAAAAATATAAAATAAGGGGACCAGTAGATGGCATAATGGTTATGTCGGTGGATTCCCTCATTGTTGACCATGGTTCGAGTCCTGGACTCGGCAGCTTAAAACTTATGCCCGGTGCATGTGCGTGCATGCCCAACATCCCATGAGGAGAATGGAGAAGGGATTGTGGTGTGGCCATCCTCTCTGGAGAGTGATTTATTGCTTTATGTTTCTCTGGTGAGCACACACATCTTATGGCAAAAATTTTCTAAATAAATAAATAAATGAAATAAAACAGGGCCTGTTGTGGTGGCATAGTGGTAGCACAATATTCCACCATGGTGTACCCACAAGGAAAGGTCCTGTTTTCCCTCCTTTGCGTGTCACTGTACTTACCTGGTGCCTGCACCTGAGCCTGCGCCCATGACTATGCCTATGATATGGGCTGCCTTAGGTTGGGGATAAATTCATGTGTGAAGACACTGTTGGGTGTGCCTTTGTTTTTCTTTTCCTCTTTCTCTTCTTCTCTTTCTCTTTCTCTCTCAGAAGAAACAAACTTTAATTTTAATCAGCAATAATCTTAAACCTGGTAAGGCAAGACTTTATTCTGAAGAAGGTTGTTAACCATAGAACATTACATTTTAGAGATCTAAAATCCAAAATTCTATAATATAGATGAGGACAATGCATTTCAGAGGAGTCAAGTCACAGTCTCAAGATGGTCTGAGCTTGGAACCTAGATTTCTTGGTTGCTGGATTACAAAAGAGAAAATATGCTGAGATAGTGTGTTTGCTGTTTGAAAATAGATTGACATTTAGCTTAAGTTTGATATAATCTCACTCAATTTATAAGGGGAAATAAAATTGCCAAGAATATGAGGCTCAAAGAAGTCAAGTCAGATGTTGATTTCGTTCTATACGTACCACAGCCAGGAATCTAACAACACTAACAGCAAGGGAAGAGATTTCTAAAACTGAAAGTGAATGTAGAAAGCCTTTTATGTTTAGAACACAAATTACTCAAGAATTGGCTATTTCCCATACCAAATTCAATTGGCATTACAGCTCTTCACTAAATGCTTTCCTAGAATAAGGTCTATGAGATTGCCATCCCCCACAAATTCCCCTAATGTTTTCCATGCATGTCAGTGAGGAACTAAGAGCTACTGCTTCAGGTGTTTAGAATCCTCCAGGGACTCATAACTACTCTGGCTGAAAGAATTATGGTCAGCATAAGTATACGAACAGCTTTTGAAAACAGCACAACAAAAAAGAATTGTTTTAAAATCAACAAGTCCTACTTATGCCATCATTTATATTATTTTCAGAGTCTCAGAGTTAGAATGAATCACGGGAGGGGCCGGCAGATGGCGTGGTCGTTAAAGGCGATGGATTCCCACATGGGTGACAACTAGGGTTCGAGTCCTGAACCTGGTGGCCTGCTTTCTCACTTTCTTTCTCTCTCTCTTTCTCTCCCCCCCCCCGCCCCAGTCAAATTAAAATTTAAAAATATATAAATAAAAAAGTTAAATAAAATAATTCTTTAAAAAAAAAGGAATGAATCAAAGGAAAGCTGGAAGATATCATGTGCGAAGTAAATCAAATATTTGATTGTAGGAAAAGCCATGACATATTTTATATATATTTTTCTACACAAAAATGTGTCATGATTTTTCTGACAACCCAGTATAATTGGGCTATGTTTTTTTTTTCTTTTTTTAAGAGAGTTTTTTTGTTTGTTTGTTTTTGCTATGAGGCATGTGCACTCATTGGAGAGACAGAGAGACAGAATGTGACAAATCACCCTTCAGTGGAGATGACCATGCTGCAATTCTTTCTCCTCCATTCTCCTCTCAGGATTTTGGGCACGCATGCACACATGCGGCATGAGTTTCAAGCCACCGGGTCTGGGAATTGAACAGCATTCGACCACGTGAGTGTCCAGATATGCAATTATGCCCTCTGCTCATCCCAGGCTATGTCTTTTGAAATTGAAGTTTTTTTAATGTTTCATTTTGCTGATTTTATTTTGGTATTCATATGTATAAAACTCAGGTATACAATGTATTCTTTATAGGAAAATTCATTTGGTATGTTGTAATGAGGTACAGTGAATGAATGTAAAATAAACTTTTTTTTTTTAAAGAAGGGCAGTGCAAGGAGGAGGGAATCAAGAGAGGCAAAAGGGAAAACAAAAATGGAAAATTATCTGTTGAATGACAGTGTATATGGTAATATCTTTGACTGGACCAATATGCAGTGTATTTATGCTGGGAAAATCATTTTATATACTGTAAAGATGTACGGTAATTCATTGTAAAACATTAGAAAAATAATAAAAAATAAATTAAACATTACGTAAAATAATAAATGAAACTCACATAAATGGAAAACACATGCAACTCATCTAGTTAATGGTTATGCTTGAAATTACTGTGTAACATGTGGTGGTTTTTTATATCCATGTCTTCTGTCTGGACTCAACTTAATATCTCCACTCAGGTCAGCTAAGTGACAGCCCTCCAGATCTTTTAGTCAGTATTCACTCTCATTTGTCCCTTCTCAGGATAAATGTGATGTACATGGAACTATCAAGAACTGCATTTGAAGACTAGTTCATGGGGTGGCAATTAAAGTGGGTGGATTCCACATGACTAGCAGAGTAGTTCGCATCTCACACCTGATGGCTTGAGAAACACACTGAGCATGTGTGCATGTATGCCCAAAATCTCAAAAGGAGGGAAAGATGGAGAAGCAGATTTCACACTACCATCCTCCGTGGGGTGTGTGCTTTCTCACTTTCCTTCTCTCTATCTCTGCCTCTGTCCAGTGAGCACACAGAACTTCTGGCAAACTTGAAAAAAAAAAAAAAGAATTAGTATTTGAGTAAAGGCTTATTTTGCTAATTCCCTCTCTCAGTTGGATACACTCTTGTTTTACTCAGTTACTATGAGAGGAAGAATACTGTAGTACTTAAGAACATGGCCGATGGCATGCAAGTGCTTGGATTAAATCCCTGGTGTCTGATTACTGGCTTGGATTAAATCTTGGTATCTGATTACTGGAATGTTGTTTAAACTACCCTTGTCTCTATCTTTATTAAAAATTATACAGGAAAGGGAACCAGCAGTTAGCATAATGGCTATGTCGCTGGACTCCCACGTAGTCGACCGCAGTTTGTGTCCTGGCCCCGGTGGCGTAAAACTCACG
>NW_006206691.1:351449-387662 GCF_000334495.1 Tupaia belangeri chinensis
GGACCCGGTGGCTTAAAACTCACGCCGGGCACGTGTGCGTGCATGCCCAGGATCCCAAGAGGAGAATGGAGGAGAAGGGATTGCGGCGTGACCATCCCCCGGGGGGGTGATTTCTCACTTTCTGTCTCTATGTCTCTCTCTGTCTGGCGAACGCACATGCCCTATAGCAAAAATCTCTCCAAAAAAAGAAAAAAAAAAACCTGAAAAAAAATTATACAGGAAAAAAACAGAAATCATCAAATTGTTTTCAGGTTTAAATTAGTATATCTCCAGCAGCAGGGAAATTTTGTCTCCAGAAATTTTTTGCCAACATCCGTAGATTTTTTTGACTGTTTCAAATGGAGGAAGGAGATTACTTACTACTGGGGGCACATGATACTGTTAAACAGCCCACAACGCATAGGACAACACGCCAAAACAAAACAAAACAAATATCTGGCCCAAATTGTTGACAGTGCTAAAGCTGAAAATCCCTGGTTTAATGAAATAGTTAAGTCCTCAATTAACAGGCATTATTAATAGTAAGATTATTCTATTGCTCCGAACCACTGAAAGGTCAACTAACTGCACTTCCTTTTCCTTTGATCAAGTAAAACTATGACTTGGATTTCTGTTTCCTTTGTCACCATGTAATAACTTATGCATCTCATTCTTTTCCTGTCATTGAATTCCCCTCTTATCTATGAACACTTGGTTCTTGTTTGATGCTTTCTTAGAATTAAGTATCTTCTCCTTACTAAAAATAAATACAACCAATGAATCTCTATAAAACATTCTCAATTCTGAAAAGCATTGAACTATAGAAAAGCACTAGCAGGTCAACAAAGAATATCCAAAAACTTCTTTTAAGGAAAAGAAACTGTCATATTCATTATTAAACTAGGGGATTGGGGCCTGATATGCCACAGCTTTAAAATCTAAGGATTCAATGCTTTCATAAGGAATAGGAGAAAAATATTCAGATATTCCAAAAACATATTTAAATATCTCTTCATGTGTCAATCAATAATTTTTTAGTGTACTATATGATCTTTTTGTATTTGTAAGAGATATTTCTGTGATCATGGACACTTATAAAAGAATAAATACAGAATATCAAATCCTTTGCATATATTTTACCTCTTTGATATCCATAAAACTTTTCAAAATATTGATTTGTCATGGTAATAACATGCCAGCATGTAACAAAATACTCTACGTGAATTATTATAATCAAGGGCCTGCAAGACTGCATAAATAGTAGAATGAGTTTCCTCAGAAAACACCTTCTGGAATATTATAGAAATTACCAAACATTGATATGACTTGTCAGTTCTAGAAACATTTCCATGTAACATGTAACTATGCACCTGGTTGTATCACTAACCTGCTTTTTAAAAAAATTAAAGCATCTTTATTCACTTCAAAGAAATCGGTAAACTTTTTCATCATCATATAGGACAGTATAAAAGGAAGTGAGAATTTGATTTTCATTTTAGTTTGATTCTCATTTTGAGAAAATTAGGCACTGGCTTCCTGAATATGAGTGATGAAATCCACTTAAATCATTAATTACATCATCATCCATTGGCAAAACAATCACCTTCTAAATTCAATGGGTGATTAACAGTTTGAAATAGTCAACGGGAGAACAGAGCCAAGAATCAATCTACTTAATAATGGATCTTAAATTATTTCAAAAGTAAGACATATTTACTCACATTTGTCAATAAATCAGAAACAAAAATAATAAATTGAAGTCCATGAAGTTATAAACACAGTTTTCCAAGTTAGAGGTTAAAGTAGCAGTATCCATAAAGCAAATCTCTCAAAGTTGTTTGTTCCCATGGTTAACATCGGTGATCCAATGTTAAAGATTTCTTAAGTGCTAGTGGTCTATCCCACCTCTTCCCGTCTCTCCACTTTACCAACAGTCCTCCTTTCTTCTTTTATCTGCTATCCTTTCCTTTCCTTTTTTCTCTTCCAATCCTCTTTTTTTCCCCTTTCCTCCCTTGAACCTGAAAGTTTCCCCTACAGTTCCAGCCTCAGCTTCCTTACAACACCATTATCCTAAGGTTGGTCTCTCCACAGCAGTGCCATTGAAGGCACTTCCATCCTTACTGAAGCCTGGAGGTATGTATTGGTTCCTGATCTCACAACATCTGACCCGACTCCTTGTCATTTCCATTCTGACTTCCTGTTCCCTTATTTTGCACGTAAGCATTCCTATACCATTGCCCGGCCATCTAAAATCCATCTCCTGTTGGTTCACTGAGCGATTCCTGGCAACTGCAAACTGTAGGCCAAGTCATACCATGTATTTGTTCATCTGTGTGGCTAGGGTAAGTGGTCCCTGGGGATTTCTTCTACTTTTTGAGATATCTCAAGAGAAGTGTGCTGGTGTCATAAAATTTCTACACAGTAATGATATTGCAAATGGAACTTCCACCTCTCAACTTCTCTACCCCCTACATGCATTCTGGAAAGTTTTCAATCTCTATATCTACACTCCAGTGTCTTTAATGCTCCCCATCCAGACTTTTCTTCACACCACACCACTGAAACAGCTCATGCTGTTTAAAGGTTTACATTTTGTCAAATACTTGACTCTCAGCATTTTTTTAAGCATTTCTTGCCTATGGGCTTGTGTGCTCTCCAGAGAGAAAGAGAGATCCACAGACAGAGCCAGTGAGAGAAAAAGTGAGAAATCACTCCTTAGGAGGAGGGCGACACCAAAACCCCTTCTCCTGCATTCTCCTCCCAGGATCTTGGGCACAACAGGGCATGCTCCTGAACTCAGTGTGATTTTCAAGTCACCAGTCAAACTCAAACCATGGCTGGCCATGTTGTAGTCCAGTGACGTAACTCTTACGCCATCTGCTGGCCCTGATTCTCAGTTTTTAATTTACTTAGTCCCTCCATAATACTTGGCACATTTCTTCCCTTGCTGAAGTAATTCTGAAATGGGGCAATATTTTCCTAGATATTTTTTCTATCTTATTGATTTCTCTGAGTTTCCTTTGTTCTCTTTTCCCCAGCACTGCACAGACCCTGTGTTTGTACCTCTTCTCTTCTCTACCTATGCTACTGCCCTTCCAGATCCCCTCAGGACCTACGGTTCTAAATACCATCTGCACCCTATGGATTCCCAAATTTATACCATAGCCCTGATCTCCCCCTTCACCTCCATGCTCACTATTCCAATCGCCTGTTTGGCATCTCCTCTTAGCATATGTACTATGTTTCTTAATTCTCAATATGCAGAACTAAAAGAGAAAAAAAAAAACAGAAATCTTGATTCAAACTATACATGTGTTTCTCTTGTGTTGCTCCCCACTTCAAAAAATAGATCACCTTTGCTTCAGTTGCTCAGACTAAACACCTTAATTCTACCGTTTCTTCTACATAATAAGAGCAGTCATCCATGAAAGCTGTCAGCTTTAACTTGAAAATATATCCAATATCTAACCACTCTTCACCACTATCACTGCTTCCAACTATTCCAAGCACTTGTCATCTTCTACTTAGACAAAGAAGTAGATTTCAAACAGTCTTTCTATCTTAGATTATTAGCACAGTGATTTAAAGCAAATAAACAAACAAAAAGCCATGAGAAAGCACCCTTAATCTTGCTAACATTACACCCTGGTAGTCTCCTGCTACCTGCTACTTTAATGATTATTAGTTAGGATGTCTTTCTTTCTTTCTTTCTTTGTTTCCCTACTCTGCAAACTCATTCTCGCCTCCGGACTTGTATTCATGCTGGCTCCCTTGTCTGGACAGTTCATGTCCTGGGTTTTCCCAGAATCGACTTCCTCCCTCCATTCAGGACTCCATTTAAATGTCACTTACTCAGGGGACCAGCAGTTAGCGTAATGGCTATGTCACTGGACTCACACGTAGTCTACTGTGGTTTGCATCCTGGACCTGGTGGCTTAAACTCACACCTGGCACGTGTGCGTGAGTGCCCAAGATCCCGAGAGGAGACTGGAGGAGAAGAGATTGCGGTGTGGCCATCCCCCCTGGGGGGGCGTGATTTCTCGCTTTCTGTCTCTCTGTCTCTCTCTCTGTCTGGTGAGCGCACGCTCCCTATAGCAAAAACCTCTCCAGGAAAAAAAAAAAATCTGAAAAAAAATATCACTTACTCAGAAACATTTTCTCTGTTTCTAAATAACTTTCAAGGACCATCTTATATCCCTAGATCCTAAATAACCTTAACTCCAGTATTTCTCCTATATCATATACTGAATACTATATACTGTTTACTATAAAGCATAAGGCTTTAACTTGCCTTACGCTTTTACAAGTAAATATGTAGTGACAAGTACTATGCAGTATTTCATAAATAAATATTGTAACTATAATTAATATGTATATAGTCATATATGTGTTTAGACAAATACATATAGACATATAAACATACCATACATACACAAATACAGAAGTATATGTATATACATATATTTATACACACACATATGCACACACATACTCATATGTATATGTACATACAATGTGCATATATTTCTATCTTCCTGACTGGATAGATGTTTTGTTCAGGATAGGAGCATTCCCTCTTTGATCAACTTTTAATCTATAGGGTCTCTTCAGTCCAGGTTTATAAAAGAATAGTCATCGCATATTAAATAGTGAGTGAATAAAGATACAATAAACTATGAAACTTGATATGCCAAATAACAGGAAAAAATTTAAACTATATGTAATAAAAAAAGAATGCCAAAAATTATGGTAGTGCATATAATGCACACACATAATTTTAAATGTATATAGTTATTTTGTTAGAGGTATTGACATATAACGTATTTTCATCTGTGTTTTTGTTGTAGCAAAATTCATAAATACAACTTACAATTGGTGACTTACATGTTTGAATTTTTTTAAAAAGTTTCAAAAACCAAAGAAATTAAACTTAATTAAAATTTTTAAAATTTGATCTATGTTATATTCTGCGACTATAATACAATTAATCAGCAATGAGTAATAAAGCTCCAAATATAACTCAACAAAAATCAGAGCAAAATCCATTTGGAAGTTAAATAAAAACAACCTTCTAAATACATAGTTGATATTAATAGGAATAGTTCCAATTACGGAGCACTTAGAAAACAACAAAGCTGAAGAGAAAACTTATCAAAATATATACAATACAAAATTCAAGGGTTATAATTATAAAATGAATGAATTTCAATATGTGGAATCACATTTTTAAGCAATTAAAAACAGAATAACAAAATGAACATAATAAATGCAGCAGAAAGAAAAAAAGGCAAAGAATAATTAATTACAACTCAAGAAAAAAGGGAAAATTGCTAGTACACAATTTCAAGGGTTCTATTTCTTTTTTTGCTTGTTTGGTTCTTGAAAGAGCTACATGTTTCCAAAGAGCAACATCCAATTAAAAACCTGATGTTTTCAGAAGTTCTAGGTGTCACAATATATTGGAGCAAGTGTTTAATATGTTGACATAGAGAAAAGCCACATGGAAAGACAATGTGATTATTTTTTTATTTATGTATTTATTTGACAAAAATTATATATTTATATTTTGAAATACACATTTTAGAATGACTAAATTGATCTAACTCACGTATTAGCTCGCATTATTGTTTTTTGTGGTAAAATCACATAAAATAATTTTTCAGCCATTTTCAAGGTCACATTTTCAAGTCACCATGCTATAGAATAGATTCCTTGCCCTTATTCCTCCCGTTTGAATTATTTGAACGACAGCTCCCCAATCACTACTCCCCATCTCCTGCTCCCACAAGACCCTAGTAACCACCGTTCGACTCTCTACATCTCCGAGTTTGACATTTTTAGATTCCACATATGTCAGATAATGTATAGCATTTACCTTTCTGTGCCTGGGTTATTTCTCTTGTAATTTCCTCTAGTGTCATCCACGTCATCACAAAGACAAGATTTCTTTCTTTTTAATCGCTGAATAATATTTCATTGTGTATAGATACAACATTTTCTCTATCCACTTAGTCAATGATCAGCACTTTGTTTGATTCCATATCTTGGCTATTATGTGCAATATATTGTCTCCTAGTTTACGCTGTCACATTGGAACATCCTACCGTGCTAGAGAAATTAAGTCTATGTGTTCTTTTTTAAAAAATATTATTTATGTAACGGGACCAGAAGTTAGCGTAATGGCTATGTTGCTGGACTGCCACGTAGGCGACCACGGTTCGCGTCCCAGACCTGGTGGCTTAAAACTCACACCGGGCATGTGTGCGTGTGTGCCCAAGATCCCAAGAGGAGAACGGAGGAGAAGGGATTGTGAGGAGAAGGGATTGCAGCACGGCCATCCCCCCTGGGGGGTGATTTCTCACTTTCTGTCTCTCTGTCTCTCTCTGTCTGGCGAGCACATGTGCCCTATAGCTGGCTGTGTCGCAAAAAATATTATTTATTTAATTTTACTTATAAATTCATTTATTTTAATTTCTCTGGGGGGTGGGGAAGTGAAAGTGCAAGCTGCTGGGTCTGGGACTTAGCAGTATCTGTAAGATTCAATCCTTTGAGGGAACCAGCAGTTAGCGTAATGGCTGTGTCGCTGGACTCCCACGTAGTCGACCGTGGTTCGTGTCCCGGACCCGGTGGCTTAAAACTCACGCCGGGCGCGTGTGCATGCGTGCCCAAGATCCCGAGAGGAGAATGGAGGAGAAGGAATTGCGGCGTGACCATCCCCCCTGGGGGGTGATTTCTCGCTTTCTGTCTCTATGTCTCTCTCTGTCTGTCTGGCGAGCGCACGCGCCCTACAGTGAAAATCTCTCCAAAAAAAAAAAAAAAGATTCAATCCTTTGACAAGTGGGACCTAAGAGAATTTCCAGTTTTGTTGCCACATATCAAAATTCACTGGTTATCTTGGAGCTACACTGCTAAATGGATGGAGGAATTTAGCTATCCAAATTCTTTTGGTTCATATTACCATACTTTTCCCATTATTTTACTTTCAATTTGTGTCTTTATATTTGAAATACATTTCTTGTAGACAGCAAAAAGTTGGGTCTTGCTCTTTTATCCAAGTTGACAATCTCTTTTTATTTTGGAGAGGTTTTTCGCTATAGGATGCATGCGCTCGTCAGACAGACCGAGAGAGACAGAGAGACAGAAAGCGAGAAATCACCCCCCGGGTGGATGGTCACGCCACAGTCCCTTCTCCTCCATTCTCCTCTCAGGATCTTGGGCATGCACGCACACGCGCCCGGCGTGAGTTTTAAACCACTGGGTCCAGGATGCGAACCGCGGTCGACTACGTGGGAGTCCAACAACATAGCCATTACCCTAACTGCTGGTTCCCGACAATCTCTTTTAATTATGGTGCTTACCCTAGGAGTCAGAAACCTCGGCCATTAGGGAAAATTTGGCTAATCTACCAAATCCAGCTGGTACCACACAGTCTCACATCCATATGGCTGTTTTCATGCTGGGACAGTAGAGCGGAGCTGATGCCACATGACTTGAAAAGACTAAAACATTCTATATTTTTACAAAAAAAAAAAAAAAATTGTTGACTCCTGTTTATATTTCATTTGATTCCTGAGAAAACTAGGCTTAAATCTATAATCTTGATACTGATTTCTATTCAGCTTATTGACATTTGTTCCCTTTCCCCTTTACTTCTACTTTTCCCCCTTTTTTGTGGGATAAATTACATCTACAGTTTCATTTTATCTCTTTTTTTTGGCTTACTTGTTATAACTCTTTGAGCTACTATTCTAAGAGTCCTTATGGTTGACTGTGTGTATCTTTGTCACAGAGTACTCAAGTGACATTAAACAATTTCACTTATAGTATAAGACCTTTACAATATTTTATTTTCACTTGTTACCTCTGGCCTTCATGTGTTACACACGTCTTATACTACAAATGAAACTGTATACACTTGCTGAACACTTAAAGAGGACTTTTGTTTTAGTTTTTCAGAATTTTTCCCTGTGAAGCTTCCCCATCTTCGGTATCAGTACTCTGTCTAATAAATTCTGCCTTGGCCTGTCTGGATGCCCAGCTCCTCAAGGAGACTGTTGAGCTAAGCCTAGATATTCCCTCTCCACACGGTAGTCAGAAATGCCCTCTAGTTAGTAGACTGAGGCAACTGAATGGGTTACATCATTTATTTCTAGTATCTCAGACACCACTAACTTTGTGATCTGGTGTCTTATGTCTTGAAAATTATCAATCTATATCATTTGTCCTTAATTTAGTTATTTCAGACAGGAGAAAAAAATATGGTCCTTGTCACTTAATCAGAGCTAGAAACACATCGTTTCCTTCCTTATTTTTGTTCTTGGTGATTCTTCTTGGCCTTTCGTGTCATCATACAAATGTTTGGAATGAGATTTTTTTCAGCTTGACAAAAAACAACACATTTTCAAGTCACCAAGAAATTGGCAGGGGATTTATAAGGTTTTCACTAAATCCATAGATTAATTTGAGTTACATTGACATCTTTGTTCAACTGAGCAGAGAAGCCCTTCTGTGTGAGGGCCTTTTATCCAAGTGTCAGATATCTGCGCTGTGCCAGTTTTGGATTTGTTTTTAGAAAAGGCTATGAGAAAATTAAAACACAAACTCTCAGCCATGCTCGACTTCTCCAAGTTTTGACTCCTTCAATCATCCTGCTTTTGTTTACTCAGCAGAGTCCTTAGGTACTTGTAGTTTTTATTTTGTTCAAATTTTATCGTTTTAAAAAACTGGAGAGATGAGTGGTAGGATAATCACTTAACTGGAGTAATACAAAAGCTATTGATTTAATTTGACCTGTTTCTTTATATTGATATCACATCATTTAAATATATATATATAAATTGGTAAGTTAGGACCAGCAGATGGTATAATGGTTACATCTCTGGACTCTCACATAGTCGACTGTGGTTCAAGTCCCAGACCCATTGGTTTAAAACTCATGCTGGGTATGTGTGTATGTGTGCCCTAGATTCCAAGAGGAGAATGGAGGAGAAGAAATTGTGACATGACCATCTTGCCCTCGGGTGTGATTTCTCACTTCTGTCTCTCTGTTGCTCCCTATAGCAAAGAAAAAAAAAAGAAAGAAAGGAAAAAAATGGTATGTTTATCTATGAAGATTTTTGTATAACTATTGATATGGTTGAATTTGTGCCTACAATTTTATTGTCTTTATATTTTCCCATTGTCTTCTGGGTCCTGTGTTTCTATTTTTACAATTTCTAAATAGATTTACATTTTCTCATATGAGTATATTTCAAAATTATTATTTCAATATATTTTATAATTTTATTCATTTTTATATCTGTCTTTAGAATTTGAAAATTTTAATTAATTAATTTATCTATTGGGGGGGCACCAACACAATTTTTTTTAATACTACACATTTTCTGTGAACTTTCTGAAAATCTCCAGTACATATGTACACATACACGTATATAGCATTGAAATACATTTTCTACTTAAGTAACGATGTTTTGAAGTTAAAAGCAAACTAGTTCAAACATTTCTACATACAAAAATTTCAGGCTTATATTTATTAAAAACAAAATCATTAATGCAAATAATTCTGTTGAAATAACCATATATACACCAAGATAAATATTTGAAATTGTGGAAGCAGAAACAGTAAACCGTTTCAAATTTCTTAACATTTAAATGACTTAAATAGCTTACTTTTTTAAAGAAGTCTTTTTTGTTAAAAAATAAATTTACTTTGGTCAATGTATTTTTTCACTTTTTAAAAAAGACACATACCTAGCAAAAATGGCAGGTATTAGGCTTGCACCAGTTAAGAAATAACTTTTACAGTTGTCAAGATGCAGTAGTTTTAAAAACATATAAATTGAATACATAGTAGGAAAATGCATTAAAAAAACGCACAAGAAACTACATACCTTAATATTCACTATTCTGACTGGAGTTAGGTGGTATCTCACTGTGGTTTTGATATGCATCTCCCTTATGATGAGGGATGTTGAGCATTTTTACATATGTCTTCTGGCTGTTTGTATGTCTTCCTTAGAGAGTTGTTTATTCAACTCATTTTCCCATCTTTAAATTGGGTTGATCATTTTCTCCTGGTAAAGCCACTTGAATTCCTTGTGTATTTTGGTTATTAGTCCCTGATCTGAGGCACAGTTTACAAAAATTCTCTCCCATTCTGAGGGTTGGCTATCCATACATATTACTGTGTCATTTGCTGTGCAGAAACTTAATTTGATGTTTGATGTAATCCCACCTGTCTATATTGGGGATTATTGCCTGTGCTTTGGAGGGTCTTACTTAAGAAATTGTTGCCTACCCCAATATCTCCTAGAGTTTCCCCAGTATTTTCCACCAGTAGTTCTATAGTTTATAGTCTTAGGCCTAGATCTTTGATCCATTTTGAGTTGATTTTTGTTAATGGTGACAGATAGGGGTTCAGATTTATCTTTCTGCAGGTGGATACCAGTTTTTCCAGCACCATTTGCTGAAAAGTTTTTTCTTTTCCACTGGATTGACTGGTACCCTTTGTCAAAGGTGAGTTGGCTATATGTTTTGGGGTTTATTTCTGGGGTCTCTACTCTGTTGCATTGGTCCTCATGTCTGTTTTTGTGCCAATACCATGCTGTTTTGATTATTTAAGTGAAAATAAGTAAATAAATAAAACATTCATTTATAACTTCCTGCAGTCTTCATATACCCCATTCTCTTAAAATGTAAAATTATTGCAGAGGCAGGCAGTTGTGCAGAGGTAATGCAACTAGACCTACATGGCAAAGCACCTGGTTTTATATCCCAGGACCTCCCTGAGCATACCAGCCTCATGAGTGCCTGTCACTTGGGATGGCTATGAATGGAATGCTTTGTGGTATGAAGACCTGTTTGAGGTGCCTGTCTTTTTCTCTCTTTGTCACTTCTTCATGGAAGCAATAATAAACCTTTTTTAAAAAGTAGAAATCTTGGGACCAGCAGTTGGCATAATGGCTGTGTCGCTGGACTCCCACATAGTTGACCATGGTTCAAGTCCCGGACCCGGTGGCTTAAACTCACACCAGGCGTGTGTGCATATGTACCCAGAATACCAAGAGGAGAATGGAGGAGAAAGGATTGCAGCGTGGCCATCCCTCCTGGGGGGTGATTTCTCACTTTCTGTCTCTCTGTCTTTCTCTGTCTATAAATAAGAAGAAAATCATTAAAATATAATATTTATGCTTGTCAAAGCCCTTAATTTCTCTTCAAAAATCCAAGTTTCATCTGTTATCATGTACTATTAGTTGAAAACTTCCTTTAAGACTTCTTATAATTCTTATTTATTTGCATTCTACATGAAACATATTTCACCAGTTATAGAATCCTGAATTGACAGGTTATTTGAAACTATCTTTTTATTCGACTTTTTTGTTTGTTAAATTCACCATAATATATGATTTCTATTAATCTATTCATATATGTTCATTAATTCTTTCCTTTTTGAACTTCATTTATTGTTAACTATATCCACCAGATTTATTTCTGGTATTGTATGGATCAGTTTGTCTGAAAAATCATGATGTATTTCTGCTTAGAAAACCAGAAAAAATACTTTTACAACAACCAAATGTTTATGTTTGTATCTAAAACTTACATTTGACTCTTTAAAGAAAATATGATTTCCAGAGGCTAGCCTGTGGTGTTGTAGTTAAAGTATCTGGATCCCACATGACCAAGTGTGCAATTCAAATCCCAGCCTAAAATATTGAAAGGAAAATAGATTGCAGGTGTCCATCCCCTTCGGGGACTCTTTCTCTCTCTGGAAAATGCACTCTAAAAATTAAAAAAAAAAAAAAAAAAAAACTTCCCCACTGAGAAATCTTATCTTTGCATTTGTTTGAGTTATTCACCTCAGGGCTGGACTGATTTCCTCTTGAGTTTTTTTCTCAAAAAGAGTATTATGTTGTCCTTCATATCAGAGGTAGTTTTGGATTTTACTTTGAGTTTGTGTTAATTTTCTTCAGAACAGGTTCTTTCTTTTAGCAGTCAAATTATTTTAGTTGGACTTTCTTTTGCAACTCAAGATCTTCAATGCCTAGGGACTCAGTTCAGGTCTTCTGTCTTTACGATACGCTGAGGTTTGCTGAATGGACAGATTTTGGGGGAATCCCCCTTCTTATTTCTTGTTTTTTTGGAATTCCATCATCTCCAGCAGTCAGTTTTCAAAAGTCAGTTTTCTGGTCAGCAGAACATAAATATTATAGGTTTTCGTGGTTTGTTTTGTTTTGTTTTTCCCCATCAGCATTTATCCCTCCTACCAAAAATACCTGAGCTCAGCGGAAACCACAGAACTTGAACACATTTTGTCAACTTAACCCTCTAATTGCATCCTCTCCATCTAAGTATGTCTGTTTCTCTTTGTTTTCCAGGGCCAATAAGTAGATGCTTTTGTGCTAAGCACAAACATTGTAGTTTGCTTCAGAGTAGTTAATCCATAGGTACTTTCTTTGTCTTTACTGGCAGAAGAATTATTCTTCTAATTATTATTATCATTATTATTCTTGTTTTATTATTCTTAGAGGGTCTGTGCACTTGCCAGAGGGATGCAGAGGTAGAGGAGAAAGCACTTTTCACTTTTCAGTCCTTTCTCCATTTCTCCCTCCTTCTGTGATTTTGGGCACAATGCACACAGGTCTGGTGTGTTTCTCAACCCACTAGGTCTGGACCTGGAACCACACCATCATTTGTGTAGGATCTGCTTGTCTTAAACACCATAATGTAGGGCTGGCCCAAGAATTCTTCATTAAGTGGCATTTTATGGTCTACTTTGAGCTTATAGTTTATATAGAGCCTGCACCCTCAGTAAGGTTTCAATGCTGCATTGTAGCACCAGCTCTCAGATAGCCCTGAATCGTGGGCAGACATGTGCCTAGCATACCAAAGCAGGTCTCAGAGTTTAACCAAGAACCATCCACTTGAGAAATGCCTCACAGAGTGCCCCCTTTTACCACTAGGCCACTATCTGGCCCCTATTTCCTAATTTTCTAAAATCTCGTTATATCAAAATAAAACATACTTGTTTATATCATGTAAATGTATATGACATCCATAATTACTAATTGTTTTGTTTTTAATTTCTTATTTCACCAAAAGAGATTTTAGGAGAGTGTTTCGCAGCACTTAACAGTTAACTCTTTAAGATTACATAATGACAAAAGTCAGATATGATAGCCAAAATGAAATTTCTAGGTGTGATAATCAAGACTTTACTAAATTATTTTAAAATAATTAATCCATCTATACACTCTACTATCTAGAGGTATATACTCTTTTTTTTTTTTTTGGAGAGGTTTTTGCTATAGGGCACGTGCACTCGCCAGAAAGACAGAGACAGAGAGACAGAAAGCAAGAAATCACCCCCCCAGGGGGGATGGCCACACCACAATCCCTTCTCCATTCTCCTCTCGGGATCTTGGGCACGCACACACATGTGCCCAGTGTGAGTTTAAGCCACCGGGTCCGGGACTTGAACTGCAGTCAACTACATGAGAGTCCAATGACATAGCCATTACGCTGCTAATCCCAGAGGTATATACCATTTTTATAAACATTCACATATTCTATTTAGTTTTTACAGAAGTATTTTTTAATGTCTATCTCCATGTCTATATAATCAAATTATATATATTAAGCCTTGCTTAAAGTCTGTATTAAAGTTGTCTAGAGAAATATAATCAATATACAAAATATAAATACATATATTTCTCCTATATACATATATGTATAGGGATTTATTATAAAGTATTTGTTCACACAATTATGAGACTGTCTCTAAATTTGGCATCTGCAAGGTGGAGACCCAGGAAAGCAATGAGAGCCATAGAAGGATGATTCCAGGCTGAGTCCAACAAGTCTGAGAACCTGGAGAGCCAATGCTAATAGATCGGTTTCTCCTCTCAAGCAATTAAGTCAGGAGAGAGAATCCTCCCCTCTTCTACCTTGTTATTCTAATCATGCCTTTAATGAATTGTTTTGCTATAGGGCACGTGCACTCGCCAGAAAGACAGAGACAGAGAGACAGAAAGCAAGAAATCACCCCCCCAGGGGGGATGGCCACACCACAATCCCTTCTCCATTCTCCTCTCGGGATCTTGGGCACGCACACACATGTGCCCAGTGTGAGTTTAAGCCACCGGGTCCGGGACTTGAACTGCAGTCAACTACATGAGAGTCCAATGACATAGCCATTACGCTGCTAATCCCAGAGGTATATACCATTTTTATAAACATTCACATATTCTATTTAGTTTTTACAGAAGTATTTTTTAATGTCTATCTCCATGTCTATATAATCAAATTATATATATTAAGCCTTGCTTAAAGTCTGTATTAAAGTTGTCTAGAGAAATATAATCAATATACAAAATATAAATACATATATTTCTCCTATATACATATATGTATAGGGATTTATTATAAAGTATTTGTTCACACAATTATGAGACTGTCTCTAAATTTGGCATCTGCAAGGTGGAGACCCAGGAAAGCAATGAGAGCCATAGAAGGATGATTCCAGGCTGAGTCCAACAAGTCTGAGAACCTGGAGAGCCAATGCTAATAGATCGGTTTCTCCTCTCAAGCAATTAAGTCAGGAGAGAGAATCCTCCCCTCTTCTACCTTGTTATTCTAATCATGCCTTTAATGAATTGGATAATGCCCACTCACATTTGGGAGGTCAACCCAATCCACTTTACTCAGTCTAGCAATTCAAATTCTAATCTCTTTGAGAAATATCTTTGTAGACCCACCAAGAAATAATGTCTAACCAGATATCCAGGCATCCAAAGATCTAGTCAGGTTGACACATAAAAATAGCTACTAAAAAATCAAATATCTTTCTCTCCCTGAATCTTCCTATTACTTATGAACAGCATACAAAAAAATACTGAGTACCTAAAAACAACCATTACAAGAAATGTTTAGGTTCATATGATGAAAAGTATTAAGGGGCATGAAAAAAAAGAATAAATTAAGACACAATTCTATGGAAAGAGAAAATGATGTTGAAGAGATATCTCTTGAACTAAATAATTCTTAAACTTCAATAAAATCTTCAAGTGTAAGCTTGGAAGTGTAAAATTCCAAGTGTAAACTTGAGCAGCTGTAACTAAGTACCATAGACTAGGTAGTTCACAAAAAAATGGAAATATATTTCTCACATTTCTGGTAGCTGGGAGCCTGAGAACAGGGTGACAGCTTGATTGTTCTGGTTAGGACTCTTTCTGGGTTGCAAAAAAAAATGACAAGAATTCAGATGTATAGTTGTTTTTGGTAATGGTTGCAAAAGAACATACATCAAAACAGTAATTATTGTTATGATTGAATTAGATGCAAAATATTTTAATACTTTTAATATTTTTCTATATTTTTAAAATTTTCTGAAGTGGATAAATATATATCTTTTAATTAGAAACTCTTGCCTTCTAATATCTTAAATAAATATCAAGTTCATCTTTAAATAACATCACTCATAACAGTATTTTCTATATTTTTACCTAATCAGGCACTAGCTCTTTTTAGTCTTTACATTATATTACTTTATATATTGAAGAATATCTTAGAGATAATAATCTATATAATATAGATAATAATCAATACAGATTTTTGTCTTTTTAAAATTTATATATTTATTTCATGACAGAGACAGAGAGAGTGAGGAAGACAATTGCCCTCAACAGCATCTCAGGGTCTCATGCCATGTTCCTCCAACATCCATCCCTAGCCTTCCCAGCCAGCCAGAATCATAGGTGCATACACTCAGCATAGTCGGTTGGGGAAATAAACAAACACATCTTTCATATGGACCCAGCTTGGAGCAGCACATTACTACTGTGAAACTGAGCTAGCCCAAGACAGATCCTTTAATAATAAAAACTACTTCAAGAAAGAAAAATAAAGTAATACATTAAATTATTGAATGTTTAATGGTAAATAGTTTTCTGAATGTAGTTTGTGTCGATGGATCATTAATCTATTATTCTATAAAAATGGAAAGTACTCATGCACTGTATGCTTTATTGGTTAACTTATCTGTGCATCAAAAAATTAACACAGGAGTCTTGAAAGATAAAAAGATCTGGAATGGTGCAATACAAGAGAGAAAATGAGTATTTGTTTCAATGAAACAAAGCAAAGCAGAAGTAAACTTTTCCCAGGAATCCCTGAAGTACGTTATTATTTACATTTTAGACAGTAGTATATGTAAGCAATAGGGAATTGTAGAGGAGAATGAGTTTTGGGGACGATTATGATATAATTGTCATATTTACTCAATCTGAAATACCTATGAAAGCACAGATGTATTTTTACTTGAATATATAGATGTCAAACGTAGTAGAGAAGTCCAAGGTAGAAGACATATTGGAATCCTTTTGCACATTGAAAATACTTGAAGTTTTGAAAGAGATGAGATAGATGAGACCTATAGGAACTAATATAAAATTTCAAACACATTTAGGTGAAAGCAGAGAGCATCTTCGATGTAAATTGATACATAGATCTCATGTCTGTCTTGAAGCTATGTGGCTGATGCTCAGGGATGAGCCTGTTTGCAATGTGTTAAGTGATATTTTAAGAAAATTAACTCTGGGGATTATTAGTAGAACTTAGACCCAAGGATGTTAACCTGAGTTTCTCAGACAGTACTCTTTTGCATTGCTACATTTCAAATTTGAAAATTTTTAATATATTTGTGAAAAACAATAAGCTGTATTACTCACCTAGAATTTTTTATAGTTCTAATTAACATACAATAGTTGTACATATTTGTGGGATACACTATGATTTTTTAATATAATGTGTAATAAACAAGGGGCAATACAACATCTATAATTTCTAACATTTGTTATTATTTATTTCGTAAACTTTGGAGATCATTTTTTCTAGAAAAGTGAAGTCAGCAGAAACAAAAATGCAGTTAGATAAGAAGAATGAGTTCAAGAGTATTATAGTATAACTATCAAGTAACTATGTTTAATAAATGTTTAATGTATAATTCAAAATAGCTAGAAGAAAGGTTCTCCAATATTCATCTATGAATATTGACAGTATGCCACTATTTCCTGTATTATTTTACTAACATAATTCAACTTCAATATCTTTTCAGTTTTCATTCTAAAACACAGATTTACCTCTCTTTCAAAAATCTCAAAAGACCATAGGGCCCAGCCCTTGAGTTCAGTCTTACTCAGTTCTTCTCCCAACTTGCTCAAAATGCTCCACCTTTCATTAGCTCTGAATTGCCCTTCAGAATCCCTCCTTTACTTTCCAACCCACTGACATCCCAGGCAATAGACAAAATTCAAAAATAAGCATTACCCTGTTCTCATCACACTTTCATCGCATTTTTATCTATGTTTGACAAACCATTTGCAATACTTATCACACTGCACTTCATCTCACTGCTCGGTGTTCATTAGAGGTTGGGCTGTTCACAAATAACAGAAATATTTTATTTATCTTTATGGATTCAGTTTGTAGCATAATGTAACATTTCAAAAGTACATAATAAATCATTATAAGACTGTTTAGTTAAAGCTCATGAAATTATTTATATGTAAAAATACCTTTATTAATTACTACTGGTTTGAACATTCCTGTTGGATACATGTTGGGCCAATTTACTCAATATTTCTGCTGTTTCTATATTAGTCCTTCTCATAGATAGTGTGCAGATAGCCTATGTTGTTCACTCTAAGTTCCAACAACTTAGTTCTTGGTCAAAACCACAGGCCAAAAAAAGTATATATATATATATATATATAAATTTTTTAAACTACCAGAAACAGACACAGCAAGTTTATGTTAAATAAATGTTCTTTATTCTGGAAGTCTTTATGAAATTCACACTGAGAAAGACAAATTTAGATTTGTTCTCTAATTTCTCAGCATATGAAAATAAGGAAAATAGTAACAGCAAATTGACTAGTACCTGGCATCATAGTGAATACTGGGAAGTCACAGCCTAGAAGCAAGAAAAAGCACAGTGCTCTGGGACGTTTTATAGTAAAATGAAATAATCCCATAATGGATAGCTCCTATCAATGTACTGATGTGGCACAGACCAATAATAGATGCTCGTGTCTGATGGTGAGGCATATAAACAAGATAAATTATACTTCACAGAAAAACGACAATATGAAAATAAGCGTTTAAATCTTCCCTTCCTAAATACTTACTGATAGAAACAAAAACCAACAACAATAAACATTTAGGCCCAGGAGGTAGTTAAGGAAGCTGGATCTCACATGACTGACCAAGTGGTTGAAGTTGTGGGCATGGAGGCATGAAAATCACTCCAGGCCCATGTGCATGCATGCCCCAAATCCCACAAGGTGAATGGAGAAGGGACTGTGGTGTGGCCTCCCCCTTGAAGGGTGATTTCTCACTTGTTCTCTGTCATTCTTTCTCTGGTAAGTGTACATATCCTATAGGAAAACTAAAAAAGAGAATGAAAGAAAGGAAAAAAGAAAGGAAAGCAACAATTTAAAATAAACATTTAAATGTATAAATCCTCCAAACAGAATTTAAAAACTAAAGCATTTTTCCATGTACAAAATTTGCTTTAAGCAGATTCAGAAACAGTGAGGCCAAATGGAGGGAAATATAAAACTGCCAACCTCCACTGTGTTATGGGGTTTCTCCACAGTAGGGAGTCAATAGAAGTGATCATGATAAAGCTAATCCAATCATTAATTTAAGAGATCAGGTGAGCCATTAGACAAAGGAAGTGCCTTTTCTCTGATTAAAAGCCAATAAATAACATCAGAAAACCCAAGAACAAATCTAGCCATACTAAATACAATGAGGCTGATTTTCTGGCTATAAGTTTAATTATACATATAAGTATAGCATATATTTAAAAAATACATGCATTATATAATATATATATATATATATATATACACACACATACATATATAAAATTTTTGTCACATAGCACATGTGCTTGCCACAGAGATAGAAAGAAAGAATGAGGAAAGTGAGAAATCATGCCTGAATGGGAAGGGATGACCATGATACAATTTCTTCTTTTCCATTCTCCTCTTGGGATTATCGGCTCACACTCACATTCACCCACCATTTCAAGCCACCAGATTTGAGACTCAAACCACAGTGGGCTATGTGGGAGTCCAGTGCCTTAACCACTACGCCACCTGCTGGCCCCTAATAACAATAATTTTAAGAAAGGTTTCTACTCTTAATGAGGCATAAATTCCAAATCAAAGAAGTAAAAGAGAAGGGGGATGAAGCACAAGGGATAGAAAAAGAAGAAAAAAAATGAAAACATTATTCAGTAGCTTCAAGTACAAAGAAAAACTGCACAGATGAAAGATACTGGTAGGTATTCCAGCAGACTTAACTTATATACCATACTTTACTCAATACGAATAGAGATACTAAGTTCAAATATCATGATATTGAAAAAATATCAGATTATCAGATACAGATAAACTGTAATAGGTTTACTCTTTTTATACTCATTCCTTCAAAATATCTAAATGTAATGTTTTATATGTAATGTTCATAAATTATGGCTTTTAATTTCGAATGCTTATGGTTATGAAATCTGATTAGATGCAGAAATAAGGAGGAAAAAGTATTCATAATTGGTATTTTAAACAAAGTGATAGCTTCTGGAACAAAAAGTCACAGTGTAAACCTATTAATAAAAATGTCTCAGTAATCATCAAATTAATTGAAAAATAATTAATGTTTCCCATATGAAACAAGAATGAGAGATAACACAATTATAATATAACAAAATGGCCATAAGTATATTCCTATAATGCTATTAACTTCAGCTAGCAAGAACAAAGCTAAAATATTCTAATTCTGGGACCAGCAGTTGGCATAAAAACTATGTCGCTGGACTCCCATGTAGTCGACCACGGTTCGAGTCCTGGCCCCAGTGGCTTAAACTCATGCCGGGCACGTGTGCGTGCGTGCCCAAGATCCCAAGAGGAGAATAGAGGAGAAGGGATTGGGGCATGGCCAAACCCCTTGGGGGAGGGGGTGATTTCTTGCTTTCTGTCTCTGTCTTTCTTGCGAGCACACGTGCCCTTATAGCAAAAACCTCTCAAAAAAAAAAAAAAAGGAAAAATTATTCTAATTTTTAAGATTTTTATTGTTATTATTTATACATTCAATTTCTATACATCATTTAGATTGAAAAGAGATTTTATCCAGTATGATATATGCCACACACCAGGAGAGTTAAAAATACACTGCATTCCATCAACCGGCAACAAACCATATCTGTGTTCCACAAATGTCTTACTTGTTCATTTTTTCCCCAAATTTCCCTTCCTGCACTCTTCCCCTCTCCCACTCTCCTTCCACTTTGTCCCCGGTGTCCAATTGTTTAGACATAACACCGGGGACAAAATATTCTAATTTTCAATAATAGCATTTTCTCATTTGTTAAAGCAGAAAGCTTAGGGCAAACTGAAGAAACATAAATAAGATAGTATATTTTTGCTTTAAAAAATTATTTTTAGAATTCCACATAATACATATTTAAACTCATTTATTAACTTTACTCAAAGAAAAACAAGCAAACAACAACAACAACAACATCTCACAGACTCTAATAAGGCATAGAGGGGTTGAAACATGCAGGTTTTTTTATTGAAAAAAGGAATTGGGGACCAGCAGATGGCATAATGGTTATGTTTCTCCCATGTTGTTGACCATGGTTTGACTTCCAGACAGTGGCTTAAAGCTCACACCTGGCACATATGCATGCCTGCCCTAAATCCCAAGAAGAGAATGGAGGAGAAGGGATTGCAGCATGGTCATTCCCTGTGGGGACTGGGGGTGATTTCTCGCTTTCTGTCTCTCATTCTCTCTGTCTCTCTGGCAAATGCATACACCTTGTAGCAAAAATCTTTCTAAAAAAGAAAAAAAAAATTCAACTAATATTGAAATTCAGAGCATTCTACATGGTTATGTCATACTGAGTAGTAGAAAATTATCTTTGATTAACTCTACATTTTTGAATGAAAGATTCAGAATTGCCTTAATTTCTTTCAAAAGAAGAAGGAAGATATGCACATTTGTAGGAAAAAAGATGAACATTTTTTTTCTCTTTCTCATCTTCTGAGGACAGAACTTTATGAAAACTGCATAGTTAAAATAAGAAAATCAGAGTGAAATGAAGTCACGGTAGAATACATGATAGACTTTATCCATGACTATAAGAGGAGAATATATTGATAGGAGCAGGCTTAATAAAGAAAAAAAATAGATAACAATCAAGAGACAGGCAGAGAGAATACTGAGAAAAAAAACAATCTGACAGTAAATTATTAAATCAGTTTTATTAAAAGCTTCCACTTATTTTATTATATTTTATCTTATTTTAAAACATATTTATTTGTTCCATGAGCAAGAGAGACAGAGTTAGAAAGGGGAGTGAGACAACTCCTCCAACAGGGTCCTGATGCTGCAATCCACCCCTCAACCTTCAGCCAGCCCCCGATTAGGGAGGTCTCTGGACATAAACCAGGTGAGTCAACACCACAGAGGGTTACACTTTACCACTGCAATAGCGAACTACCACAGCATTAAGACTGTTAGGGATGCTGTCACTCTAGCTTATGAGAAAAACAAAATAAATTTTTAAAAATCATTTTATGCCAAGGACACAATAATCAGTGTGAATTGACAGCCCTCAGAATGGGAAAATATTTATATAAACTATGCATCAGATAAGGGACTGATAACCAGAATACATAGGGAAATCAAGCAGCTGTCTGGAAAAAAAAAATTCAACCCTATTAAAAGATGGGAGAAAGAGTTGATAAACCCACTCTCTAAGGAAGATATATGAATAGCCAAAAGGCATATTAAAAAGACTCAACATCCTTCATTATAAGGGAAATGAAGCTCAAAACAACAATGAGATGCCACCTAACCCCAGTAAGAAAAAAAAAAAAAAAAAGTAGTAAGTGCTGGCCAGGTGTGGTGAAAGGGGAACTCTCCTACACTGCTGGTGAGAATGTAGATTGGTCCAGCCACTATTGAGAACAATATAGATATTCCTCAAAGATCTACAGATAGAACTACCATATGACCCAACAATCCCACTCTTTGGTATCTATCCAAAGGACAGAAGAATCCTTAGTTGGAAATGTGCTTGCACATCAATGTTCATTGTGACATTATTCACAATTGCTAAGACATGGAACCAACCCAAATGCCCACATACAGAAAAAGAGATTGAAAAAGTGTGGCACATATACTCTATGGAATACTATTTGGCCATAAAAATCAAGACCCTGGCTTTTGACAGAAAGTGGATGAATATGGAAGATTTACTGCTGAGTGAAGCAAGTCAGGCTATGAAGGAGAGACATTGAATGTCTCCATTTAATATAAACTGACCGTCCTCACTCTATGGCCGAAACTGAATGACTAGAGGATATAGAAATGGTTATAAATAGCAGAAACAGTGTGAGAAGAGGGTGAGTGAAGGAGGAGAAACTGAGGAGGGACATTAGAGAGAGAAATGGAGGGGCAGGACATTTGTGGGACAGAGAGATAGGTTATTGTCTGTTGAGGATGATGTGTATATTATTCTCATCTGTAATGGTAAGAAATGTATACATGTCGGAATATTCACTTTGCAAGCTAAGTGACATATATGATTGAATGTATAAAATAAATTGAAATAAAAAATATATTTAAAATTATTTTAAAAATAACCTTCTGTATTGCTATACAACCAATGTGGCCACCTTTTGATATTTCAATCAATAAAAATGAAACAATTTACTACACTTACATAATTTCTTAACTTGACCTCTTTATTCATGATTTTCTTTACTTTAGCCTATTGTCAAACTAACCCAGTTATTATTCTAAAATGTTTAGAAAGTTCGACTCTTAAAAAAAAAGTCAAAAGAAATATATACATCTGAAAACACAATGAGCTAACTAGTAAACAACTTGAGGATTTCTAACAGAGCTTAGTTAAAAAATAAAAAGAAATAGAAATAATGATGAAAATAATAATATAGAAGAGCAAAAACCTATGACGAATTTTTTTTCCTGAGCTGAAACAATATTAAAATTTTCTTACTAAAATGATCTACTGGCTTAACCATGGTGAAACAAAAAGTAGAGACAATGCTGTGATGCCAGAGACCACATGGGACGGCTGAAGGTCTACATTTTGGGTCTGCCCAGCACAGCTTGCTCACACATGGACATGCAAAAGACGTGGCTGTCCTGGGTTGGAGTAGGATCATGCATGAAGACACTGTGAATGGTATGGTGCACGTCTCTCTTTCTCTTGTTCTTGAAGGAAATAATAATAATTATTATTTTTTATATAAATCTACCAGTGACAAGATAGGAGAGTTGAAAAAACACACACAAATGAATTTAAGCTAGGGAATCTTCTGAATTTGAATTAAAGAGGAACAACAAGTCAGTTCTGAAGTGGCTAAAAAAAAAACAAGCTTTAATTTGAGACTGAACATTCGATGCATTGGTTTAGCAATCACTAGTTACAAGACATTGTACAGGTAACTGAATCTTTCTAAGACTGTTTCCTCAAATACTTAGCATGGATATTTTATTGTGAGAATTAAATTCACCATGAATGCAAAACAGAGGCTATAACTCCTGAAGTAGTTCACAAAGTTGGTAATATAGGTTTCAAGTACTCAAGGGGCTCTCCATCTCCCTCTCTCTGTCTTTATCTACTTTTACATGCATAGATACACACACACACAAACTCCGACAAAGTCATAAGAAAATTTTTCAATATTTTGAATTGAATAATAATGAAAAAATTATGTCACAATTTTAAGACAGAGAAAATAGTGTTTGAATAAAAATGTATTGCATTAATTGCTTAAATAAGACAACTAGAATAATTTTAAAAAAACTCAAAACCAAAAATTTCACCTTAGGAAACTAGAAGAAAAAAAGGGCAAGATAAATTCAGCATAGGCAGAATAAAGAAATTAAAAAAAATAAAAGCAATAATTACTGAGATTAAGAAAAAGATAAATCATTTGATGAAATTGAAAAGTGTTTCTTTGATCATAACAATACATCAATGATGATAATAAACACCTATCAAGACTCAATAAGAAAAATAACAATTACCTAACACCTCCCTGCATCACCAATACCAGTGATGAAAGAGAAAATTTCTGTATGTCTTGAGAACATTTAAATAAACAAGTAATGGGAAATCAGTATTTATGCCAATAAAGTTTGATGCTTTAGTAAAAAGGGACAATTTCTTAGAAGACATGAAAAACTAAGACTTAAAAAACTTGTATAGTACTATATATATATATACTGAGTTTATGTTTTAAAAGCCTCTAGGCTCAGATGACTTCTTTGCTAAATTCTGTCAAACATTAAGAAATAAATCAATTCAGTGCAAACTTTTTTAGAAAACCGAGGAGGAGGAAAACACTTCCCAATATATTTTCTGAACTCAGCATTACCCTAATATAAATGCATTAAAAATTTTATAAGAGAATAAAACTTAGAAACTAGTAGAAATATAGCCCCAGAAAGTCTTATAAAATATTAGCAAATCAAATTTAGTAATATAAAAAAAAATACTACTTGAAAGACCAAGTGTGGATTTATCTCAGAAATACAAGATTAGTTCAACATATTGAAATCAATGAAAGCAAATCACTGTATCAACACATTTACAAAAAAAACTATATGATAATCTCAATAGATGCAAAAAAAAAAAAAAAGCATTTGACAAAATCCCACAAAATCCCACATCCATTCATGATTAAAATTTCCACCAATATAGGAATAGAACACAACATGTACATATGGGTACAAAGAATCTAGCAAAAAATCTACAGTTAACATAATATTTAATGGTGAAAGATTGAATCACTTCCTTCATGATTAGATGCTCTCACCATTTCTATTTAGCCTTGTGCTGCTGCTAAATCTATTGGGCAATAAGGAAAGATTTAAAAAATAAATAAAATATATACAAATAAGGAAATAAGGAAAATTATCTTTATTGATCACTTCATTATCTGCAAAATGAATTTTTTAAATAGTACTGGAATTAATGAATTTGCCAGTGTCACTGGCTGTACAGTCAATATACGAAAATTGATTGCAATTTCCATGCACAGTAAATAAATTAGAATACTGCAGACCAGCCCCAAAGCACAGCAGTTAAGTGTTATGCAGAGGAACCCAGATCCCACATGGCCTACCACAGTTCAAGACTTGATCCTTTCAGTCTCTGGCTGGTATACACGCAAGCTCAGAATTGTTGGTATGGAAAATTAGAAGAAAAAGGATTGTGGCACGTGATCAGACCTCAGCAAGTTTACCCTCTCTCTCTCTCTCTCTTACTTTTTCTTTCTCTCCCTTCTCTTTATTTGTTTATTTTTTGCCCCTAATTTTACCGGAGGATACGCGTGCTTGAGAAAGTGAGAGAACCCCTCCCCCACTCCACTCCCTGCACTCCACCTTTCCTGCAATGGGAGATGTTCATGCAATCATCCCTTTTCTTCCACTTCCTCTTGTTGAGACTTGGGGCATGCACATGCGCCAGGCATGCTTTTCAAGCTGCCTGTCTGGGACTAAGACCATGCTGGTGGCCACTCAGGATCCAGCTGCCTTAATCACCACACTACCAGCTGCCTTCCCCACTTTCTCTTGCTCTCTTTCATACAGACACATACCCTCAGACACAATAAATAAATGTATTAATATAAGGATGCTGACATTTAAAAGATGCTGCTTATTATATCATAGAAAACATGAATTAAGAAACAGATTAACAACATGAAAGGCAAGCTCCAAGAGACCCAGGACAGAGCCAAAGGACAGGAGGATCTCATCGAGAAAGTAGAAAACCTGGCTCTTAAGAACAGGTTCCAGGCTGCACTAGATGAGCTCAAACAAAAGGAAGACCAAGAAAAGGAGTAGCTCAGCTCTTTGCAAGAGAGCTAGAATCACTCCTAGAGAAGTGAGAGCTTCAATACTTAAATATTACAGTCCTCAGAGTGGTCAGCAAACCTTGGTTTCATCACTTGGACTGGATATTAAGACCTTGCAGTAGTGCCTGTTCCCTTAATGCTGAAAGTTCTATTGAGTTATCTTACTTGCTTTTCAGAACACTTTGTTAGGTATTCATCCTGTGAGAAATAGGATTGTATAGCCAGAAAAATGATTGTAGGAAAGTTGTAAGATTAGTGGAATGAACAGTTCAGCTTTAATAATTACAAGATCACTACAGGACTTTGCTGTTTTTCTCTATTTGCCAGAAGCTGTTGTGCTGCTCTGTGATGACATCGGAGATGAACAAGAAGAATTTAGTCTAGAAGTAGTGAGGCTAGTTAGCGTGTTTTTTCATGTAGTAGTGTTTTTTCACCTTTTCCAAATAATCTCCTACATGTAGAGATGAAAATAATTTCGTAAAGTTGTTTCTAAGACAATAAATAAAAGCAACTAGTTTTCACGCAAAAAAAAAAAAAAGAAAACATGAAAGCATAGTTATATGAAATAAAAGACATGCAAGGGAAATTCATTTGGTAAGTAGGCAGACATAACATTGATGATAAAAGGATGTAAATGAAGAGTGATAGACTGGAAAGCCCAGAATTAGGTTGATAATTGTTTCCAAATGATATATAGATTGCATGCAATTTACATGGAGAAGAAAAAGTACCCATGAAAAACCAGCAGATAGCATAATGGCTATGTTGTTGGGCTCCCATGTAGTCGACTGCGGTTTGAGTACTGGACCCAGTGGCTTAAACTCACGCTGGGTGTGTGTGCATGTGTGCCCAAGATCCCAAGAGTAGAATGGAGGAGAAGGGATTGTGACATAGCCAACCCCCACCCCTGAGGGATGATTTCTCACTTTCTGTCTCTGTGTCTCTCTCTGTCTTTCTGGCAAGCGCACGTGCCCTATAGCAAACTCCAAAAAAAATAAAAAGTACCCATGAATGGCCAAACCTATTTTTCAGAAAATGAAGGTATAGAACTTATACTATCTGACTTAGTGTAACACTGCAATACAAAAGTGCATAAATATAGACATGTAGATTAATGAAGAACAGCCATACATACAAATTTTAAAAGTTGTGACTTATTTGGAACAATGTTTTCTCTCCATTAAATAGAATAATATTCTATGAGCTGTAGCTATTTTTCTTTTATATTCCAAGGATAGATATATAGATTAACCACAATTAGTAATTGTCTTATATCAACAATTATAACTCCTAATCCATTTTTTAAAATTTGATAAATGTGTTGACTAATACCTCCCATAGAAAGTTCAATAATAATTACATTTTTTCTGCATACTTTTCATATTTTACTTTAGTGAGAACATTTTTTTAATTATTTAATTTAACTCTATTTATTTATTTATTGTAATTTAACCAGAGAGGGATGGGATGAAAGAGATAGTAAGAAAGCAGGTCTGGGACTTGAACTATGATCAGCCACATAGGAGCCCAGCGCCCTTAACCACCATGACACCTGCCAGCCCCATTAGTGAGGCCATTTCTAATATGTTGCAGATTTAATAAGCTTTTTAATAAAACTCTTTTTGGTTTCTGGAATTACATAGACATATATTATATACAATATTAAGAATTATACTTCTTTTATGAACTCTTTCAAGAATAATTGTTATAATTTACCAAAAATATTTCCAGACAGCATTAAAATAATTACTGGAAGCTGGCTAGTGGCACAGAGGTAAAATGTGGTGCTCTGTGAGGTTGATCCACATGGGGAGTTTCCAGGTTGGGGCCTGGAGAGTTCTCTGAGTAAGCTGGGCACATGCATGTCCAGCAACCCGGGTGGCTGAGGCTAGCTGATCCCTGTTGGGGATTCTGCTCTCTTTGTCTCTTTCTCTATCTTTCTCATCCATGAAAGAAAAAAAAAAAAAAAACTTTTGAAAAAAGAAGAAAATAATCACTATTTTATAATTTATTAAGGTGATAAATTTGATTTCCTGAATTTTAAACATTTTTGCAGTATGACATGAAACAAATATGGTCTCAGTAGATTCTTTAATGAACTTTAAAATTGCACTAAATTGTATTAATATCCAAAAATTGCTAGCATTTTATTGTACTTAAGGGTCTTAGATTAGTATTTATTAGAGACTGGTCTGTAGTTTTTGTTTTGTAATCAGTGTATGGAAGAAATATCAAGACAATATATGCTTCATAAATTTTTCATTTTTTTCTTTGCTTTATATAAATTTCATACATATAAATTGTATGAAAATTATATACACACTGTAAAATAATCGAAGATTGACTAACTGATGAACTTTTAGAGGAATGACAGTAGTAGCTCTTCAACAGTCTTATTTAACTCTAGTGTCTATTATTTGTGTTTATTCCTTCTGATACCTAAGGTCTATAGTTTATGCTCCACTGATTATATTCATAATTATAATTGTAAATAAACCCCACCCTTTTCTAGTTATTCTAATATCTATTCTTTCCATAAATGAAAATTTAAAAATTAGTGTTTCCTCTTCTTATCCCTTTTCAGACTGCTCATTTTGATATTATTAAATATGATTTCCTTCCTTTTATTTCAGAGTACATGTGTGCTCTCCAGAGAGAGACAGAGAGAGAAGGGGAGAGAGAGAGAGCACCCACCGCTGGGGCACAGTCATTCTACAATCCTTTTCCCTCCAATATTCCATCCTGTTGGAATTTGAGGCATGCTTGCACATATACTCAGCATGTTTTTCAAGTCACTGAGTCCAAGAGTCAAAATGTGCAGTCATCCATGTTAGATCCAGCTCCCTTAACCACCAGAACAGGGAGCCAGCTGGTATTCCCTCATTTGATTTGGCTTTTGATAATACAGATGAGGCAATCATCGAACAACTCTACCTAATAAGAATGTGAAAAATAGCCACCCCATTACGTTTCTGAGCAGAACCACAAATGCACTGTTTTGTGCAAGGAAGAAACAAATCCACCCCTTCAGAGACAAAAAAAGAAAGACGAAGCATTTCTCTGAGGACTAATGTGACTGACTGCTATTTCATTACCAATGAGAACTCCAGTTGTAGCAACAATCCTCTCAACTCCTAGACTAAATGTGTTATGATATCTTATCATCAAATGGACCCCATTTCTTGACATCATCCAAGCAGTTTCCACTCTACTTCTCTTCCTTAATCCTTTCTCAGAATCATTCAGCAAAAACCCATCTCCTATAGAAGCCTTTCTCTACTTCCTGTTTAGTTGTCCTAGTTTTTCTGGGTTGTGTTCTCCCTTGTGGCACAAGCTCACTAAACTTTATGTGAAAGCAAGTACAGTTAATGAAATACATATACACACAATTTACATGTGAAAAAATGAGAACAGAACACTCAAAAAAGGGAACTCTCTTACGGACCAGCTGCAAGTGTAAACAAGTAAACTTTTCTTGGGAGAACTTACTGGGATAAAACAAAATCCCACAGAAAAGCATACAAAATACTTTGATTGCAACTTCATTCACATAAATTCTTCCAAAAGAAATTACAATAATGTAAAAATACTTTACACAAATATATGTCCATTAAAGCATTTTTTAATGGCTTGAAATAGCAAGTAGGCAGTGGTGCAGCTGTAATAAAAATGGAGCCACAAGAAAGGTACCTGACTCATGTACCAGGGCTTCGCTGTTCATGTCAGGCACACATACCCATGCATGGGATCCAGCTGGTTGAGGCTGGGCACAGATCATATCATCTTGGAGACTCTATTGGAGGTGACACTCACTCTCTCTCTCTGATTATCTTTCTCTCACATGGAAGAAATAAATGAATAAACTTAAAAAAAATTAATATGAAAAATTCCAACAGCATAAAAATAACTGATTATATACCACTCTCTATGAGAAAATAATTCAATAACTTAACACTATATCAAAGCATGTAGGATCATTCACATGGAAATTTCTTCACTGTAAAGTTTATATTAAGTAATAAGATTCTATTTCTGTAAAAACATACTCAAAATAGGTATAGATGTTTGCACACAGAAAAAATCTGGAAACATAGACAACAAACTATTAAGATTAATTAACAAAGCAAGGGGATCATTTATTTTCTTTTTTTATGTTTATTCATTTCTTCCATGAATAAAACAGAGAGACAGCATCTTGAAAAGGACTTGGATGCCATGATTTAGCATCAGCTCCAGCCAGCCCCTAATCATAGACACATACATGACCAGCATACACAGGGAGATCTGATGTGAACACAAAACATTCTTATGTGGTGCAGCCTCACAAAGCGTTGCATTTTACTACTGCACTAGCATCTAGCACCTGACCTTTCATTTATTCTGTGCTTTTTCTTTTTTTAATAAAACAGAATTTGTATTTCAAATATGAAAAAAAGAAATATAATGCAAAACAAAAGATGTAATTATGTTCATTATGATTGATTACCATGTCTGAGAACTGTTCAAGGCTCTCAACATTACTCCATTGCTGAGAATGCCTGTGACAATTATCTGATCTATTTGAAGTTCTTTGCCTTCAAAGTGAAATACTTATTATTAAGTGAAAGCTTGTATTAAGTTGAATATCTAGACTTTGTGGCATTATTTTTCTCCATTTTCCAAATTTCAACATTTGGGTGGAGAATAATTCATACCATTACCCTGTGACCTATTGAGTGACTGCTGAATTATATCAAATGAGTTCATATAAACCCACTTTCAAAGTCTCCATTATTTCTCTTTCTCATTAGGACATCATGGTAATACTGACTTTTAAATATCTTTTACATAAAGTGGTGAATAAATCTATAAGGAAAAAAATCATATCTTGAAGAATATAGGTACTGGACTTCCACATGGCTAACTGCAGCTTGAGTCCCAGATCTGGCAACTTGAAAATCATGCTGGGCATGTGAGTGTGCATGCCCAAAACCCCAAAAGGAGACTGGAGGAGAAGTGATTGCAGTGTGGCTATTCCTCCTAGGGTGGGAGGAGGGTTTGATTTCTTACTTTTCCTCTCTTCATCCTCTGTCTCTCTCCAGTGAACACATGTGCCCTATGGAAAAACCTAAAAAAAAGAAAAAAAAAAAAAAGAGAGAGAAATATATACACCTTCCATGTATTGGGCTATCAGAAAAGTCATGATGCATTTTTGCATGGAAAAAATATGTTATGACTTTCCCAGCAACCCATTACATATATTCCTGAGCTGACATGAAAAAGAACATTAGAATCACATTGGGGCTTGAAAAAGTCACAGATGGCTTCCAAAACAGCACTGTGTGTTTTCATTTGGGGATTCCATTGTTTAGACCACTTTCATGAATAATTAAAAATAAATCTGTGATAGCAGTAATTATAATAACCCACACCTGGCTTACAACGGAAAACAGTGACTACACTTCCTTAAAAAGAATATGAACTTAACCATGTGATAGATAGGAGCCTTAGGAAAATGCCCTAGCCTTTCTCCTAAACTCTAAAGAAAAAAGAGTATGTAATACAATTAATGAATTATTTTACATAATGAATATTCTTTAGATATTCAAATTAGTATTCACTTTCATGTCTTCTAAAATTTACATATGTAATAAAAACTTATTTGGAGAAAAGTAATCTTTTAACCATCAAATTGAGAAACTTAACTTATTATCAGGAAAAGGAAAGCTACTTCTAATTGTGCAAATATACAGTACTAAATATTTTCCAAAAGATTTATCTGCAGCCACATATCTGTATCCATAAAGAAGTCCCTTCATGAATATTTCTTTAAATTCCTATTTCAGTTAGGTGGCAAGATGGAACAAAGTGTTTCAATTCAAATACACCTTCCACTCAAGAAATTAAATTAGGTTTTGCTCCATATCATGCCGGCTGGCTTTGCAGTGTGAAATAAAACTTATCACAAACCACGAGAGGATTTTTAAATTAAAACTGCAATAACCATAAAGAATAAATCATTAAATAAAGCATGACAATTTAGGAGTATTTTATTAAGAATACATAAAAAATAGTGAACAGAAAGACATCAGTGAAAATGATGTCGTACAAATTAGAATGAAATCTCTGATAATTAACATATGCAAGACTACTATATGCTCTCCTATCTTTTATTAATCTCTATTTTAAAAAGTAGTAGGAGTCTCACTATGGGATTAGTGGCTTTATAAGAACAAGAGACAGAGATTGCTATCTCTGTCATGTGAGGACACAGTAAGAAGGTGGTCATCTACCAACCAGGTAGAAAAAGAACCCTCACCAGGAACCAAATTGGCCAACGTCTTAATCTTTTTTATTTTTTTTCCCAAGTTGTTTGTAAACTATCAACATCTTAATCTTGGTTGTCTTGGTCTCTGGAATAGTGGAAAATAAATGTCTGTTGTTTCAGGCGCCAGCCTATGGCACTTTGTTGTGGCAGCCCAACCAGAGGAAATACATTTATGCTTATAACTGAAGAACACCAATACATGTACGGAGTCCAGAAGGCTGGGATAAGATAGTCCCTCATAAATAGTCTATTGAAAGTAGAAGCTGAGCTTAGAGTATGGGAGTTAAAGAGCAAAGCTGAGCAATTCTGGGGTCCTGATCAAAAGTACCAGGATCTAGTGTCTGGGTTACTTACAAAACATTCCCAGAAGAGAAACTACATAAAATGTGTTGCTAACTCATTCTCATACTATACCCAATATCGAGCCTCTTTCTACACCAGTGATTGACGTTCTCTTCTTTGCTTTCACTCAATGAGCCTGCTCTTCCAATTCTGATTTTCTACTGCTGACTGAGACTTGAGAAGGTGTGGATTCTCTGAAATTCTTGCTAAGCTTTTTTTTAAAAAAAATATTTTTAGTTATATCAAATACATGTCTAAGGTAAAAATTCAAGCTGGTTATTTATTTTAACATAATAAGTCTATTAAAAGATATGAATGAACAGATCTTTAAAATTGAGTCACTGAGGAGTATGTTAAGAAGAAAGGGATGAGATCTCAAGATTCAAATACAAGTGGCCTGCCACCAGTTTGTATCTTATTTGTATTTAGTATGTCATCTTGAAGCAAGATGAAGCACAGAGTCAGTTGTTGTTTTACTGGTGTGAACATGAGCCAAAACTTACTAAGTTGTGCCTTAAAATGTTCAAGTTATGTCCACCATACCGAAGTAAAGCTGTCTTGTTTATGCTTTTGTTTTTTGAGTTTTTGTTGTTGTTGTTTTGTTTTTGGAAATATTTTTGCTACAGTGTGTGTGCATTCGCCAGAAAGACAAAGAGAGACACAGAGACAGAAATCAAAAAATCACCCCCCAGGGAGGATGGCCACGCAACAATCCCTGCTCCTCCATTCTCCTCTCAGGACCTTGAGCACGCACACACATGCACTTGGCGTGAGTTTAAGCCACCAAGTCCGGGACTCGAACCGCAGTCAACTGTATGGGAGTCCAGAGACATAGCCATTACACCAACTGCTGGTCCGGATTTTTTAGATCTTTTTTTAATTGAGATAAATTTGCATACCAAAATATTTACCTTTTGATAATGTTCAATTCAGCAGCCTTTATTTCAGTAACAAATTTGTACAATTACTATCCCTATCTAATAGGATGATATTTTTATTACCTCCAAAAGAAACCCATTAGCAGAAATTCTATATTACTCTTCCTCATAGACCCTGGAAATCATTAATCTATATCCCTAAATCTGGATTTGCCTAATTGGACAAATCATATAGGTGGAATCAAGCAGTTATACATTGCTTTTCATGTCTGGTATCTTTCACTTAGCATTATATTTTCAAAGTTCATTCATGACTGAGTAATATTCTTTTGTATGAATATAAAGCGTCCTCCAAAATTTTATTTTAAAAAAAGTATATTACAGAAAAATTATGAATAGGCTTTAGTTCTTTTTGCACCAGAATAAACTAGTACTTAAATACCTTTTTTTTTTCACAAATGTATATAAGTACCTTTAGAAACCACATTTGTTTATTTATTTATCAGCTGATGAGCATTTGACTAATTTCCACTTACTGACTCTCATGAATAGTGCTCCTATGTACATTGGTGGACAAGTTTTTATGCAGACATATGTTTTCATTTCCCTTGTTACGGTGGATTTGCTGGATGGTGTGACACCATTTCTTTATGTTTTTTAGGTATTGCCAAGCTATTTTTCAAAGAGACTACACAATTTTACAGTACTATTAGTGAAGTATGTGGGTACCACTTTTTCCACATCCTTATCGACATTAATAATCACCTGTCTTTTTATTACAACCATGCAAATGGATATAAAGTAATATTTCTTCATGATTTTGATTTGATTTTCTCTAATGGCTAATCCTGTTTCATGTGCTTTTTCATCATCAGTATATCTTTGGAAAAATATTTATTCAATCCATTTGCCCATTTAATAAAAGTATCAGAGGAAATTCACATGACATAAAATTAGTCATTTTAAGCTGAACAAATCATAGACATTTAGTACATCACAATACTGTATATCACTATTGTTTTATATTATTATTCTACATTATTTTATAAATTCAAGCATTGTACATCACTACACCTTATGAAATGAATTACATAACATGAATACACTTCACACGAGCCCAGTAGAAGATATTATACACATTATCATCAACAGACAAACCTCCATTTCTGTGTCTCCTAAATATCTTCACTCTCTATTTTTCTCCTTAATTCCCTTCCTCTCACTCTGTCTTATCTCCCAACCTTTTCCCATGCTTCTATATCCTCTAATGTGTCAGGTTCTGCCATAGAATGTGGACAGTCAGTATATCGTAAATAGAGAAATACAATATGTCTCCCTTCATAGCCTAGCTCACTTTACTCAGGAGAAAATCTTCCGTATTTGTTACTTTCTATCAAAAGTCAGGGTCTTGTTTTTTATGGCTGACCAGTATTCCACAGAGTATATATGTTACACTTTTTCAATCCATTCATCAGTTCATGGATATTTGGATTATTTTCATGTCCTAGCAATTGTGAATAATGCAACAAACGTAAACACCTTGTCACTTTTCTGACTGAGCTGAGCATTCTCCTGCACTTTGGGTAGATACCCAGGAGTGTCAGGGTCTTGTTTTTTATGGCTGACCAGTATTCCACAGAGTATATATGTTACACTTTTTCAATCCATTCATCAGTTCATGGATATTTGGATTATTTTCATGTCCTAGCAATTGTGAATAATGCAACAAACGTAAACACCTTGTCACTTTTCTGACTGAGCTGAGCATTCTCCTGCACTTTGGGTAGATACCCAGGAGTGAAATTGCTGACTCTCCTGCACTTTGGGTAGATACCCAGGAGTGAAATTGCTGGATCATGTAGTAGTTCTATTTGTAGATCTTGGAGGAACCTCCATATTGATCTCCACTAATTTACATACCCATTAACAGTTTCGCCAGCACTAATAATTTTTTTTTTTTAATCTTAGCCATTCTGACTGTGGTTAGATGGTATCTTACTGTGAGTTTTGATTTGCTTTTCCTGAAGATGAAGGATGTTGAGCATTTTTTCACATGCTTTTTGGCTGTTCATCTGTCCTCCTTAGAGAATTGTTTGTTCAGCTCATTTTCTCATTTTTTAATTGGTTTGATCAATTTTTTTTTTTTTTTAGGTAAGCCACATGAGTTTCTTTGTGTATTCTGGTTATCAGTTCCTTATCTGAGGCATAGTTTAGAAAAATATTCTCCCATTCCAAGGGTAGTTGATTCAGACTAATTACTGTGTTTTTGCTGTGCAGAAGTTTCTTAATTTGATGGAATCCCACGAATCTATTTTTTAGATTATTGCCTGTGCTTTTGCTGTCTTATTTAAGAAGTCTTTGCCAGCAGGTGGTGTGGTGGTTAAGGGCACCCACATTGCCAACCATGGTTTGAGTCCCAGACCTGGTGGCTTGCTTTCTCACTTTTTCACTCTGTCTCTCTCTCTGTGTCTCTCACTCTGTTCCTCTCTGGTCAAATTACAAATAAATAAATAATATTAAATAAAATAATCTTTAAAAAAAGCAGACTTTGCCTATTCTAATGTCTCACAAGTTTCTCCAGTGTTTTCCACTAGTGGTTTCATAGTTTGAGGACTTAGGTTTAGATCTTTGAACCACTTTGCTTTGATTTTTGGTAATGGTGAGAGATAGGGGTCCAGATTCATCTTTCTGCAGGTGGATACCCAATTTTTCTAGCACCATTTGCTAAAGAGGTTTTTTTGTTTGT
>NW_006206691.1:388401-396150 GCF_000334495.1 Tupaia belangeri chinensis
TCTGTTAATATGGTGTATTACATTTATGGCTTTGTGTATCTTGAGCCACCCTTGCATCCCTGGAATAAAGTCTACCTGATCATGTTATGTTGTTGGATATTATTTGCTAGTATCTTGTTGAGAACTTTTACATGTATATTCATCAGAGATACCAGTCTAGTTTTCCTTTTTTGTCATGTCCTGTCTGTTTTGAAGATGAGTGTGATGGAGGCTTCATAAAATGATTCAGGAAGACATAGAAAGCCTAAATAGACCTATAACGAGCAATGAGATTGAATCAGTAATAAATAACCTCCAAACAAATAAAAGTCCTGGCCCTGATGGCTTCACTTCTGAATTCTACAAAACTTTTAAAGAAAAGTTAACACTACTCTACTCAAACTATTTCTAAAGATCCAGAAGGAAGTAATTCTCCAAAATAAAACTGTTTAAAAAAAAAAGGAAGAAAAGAAATGAAAATTTTAGTTACCAAAGATAAATCTTCTCCTAGCCCTATATGCAAACATAAGCATATTTAAGGCTTTTCTATTCAATCTTAGATAATATGTAGGTAATAGTATCATACTTTGGTTAACCTTGGCCACAAATAGAGTCTTGAATTGGTATTTGTCCAGCTAAAACAAACTACCAACAGGGTGAGTGGTGCCCTACACATACTGGCTCCCCAGACAGGATATGCTCTTCTTATCTACCCTGAATCTCATGACCTCACCTTTCTAATGGATGCATAGTTTCTGCACAGCTGGCACATGTGCCTGAAAATCGAGCCTTCATTCATGTTATTGTGCTGACCCTGTTTGTTGTCCATCTTATATCCATCCTTAAAACCAATAAACTTAATGGTATCTAATGAGTTGGCCTGTCTATTAAAACCCAAGACCACTTCTGTTCGTTGATCAGAATGGGCATTATATATGCTTAATCATGTATTTCATTCTTAATCATGTCATGTATAATTACCTACTGGTTCCCTATGGCACTTTAATATTTATTGCCCTGTGATGGTCAGTTTTACATGATGCTTTGGCCAGGCTACAATCTCCATTTAATCAATCAATCTATCTATTATCATCCTACCTGGTACTGTTAAAGAATATTTTGCAGTTGTGATTTAAGTCTGTAATCAAGACTCTAAATAAAGAAGGTCATCCTATGTAATTCAAGTGGGCATGATTTAAATCAGCTTGAAGGCCTTATAAGAAGAGCTGAGGCTTTCCTGGTGAAGAGAATATACTATCTGTAAGTAAAAGGTTCAGCATAATTAAAGAGTTCTAGCCCATCCTTCTTGATGTCTCATCTTACAGATTTTGGACTTGCCTTGCCAGTCTATATAGGGAGGATGCCAATTGCTTTAAATTATGTATACACACATACATATATATTACACACACATAATATACACTATATATTGGATCATCTCAAAGTCATGATACATTTTCTATACAAAGATGCATCATGACCTTTCCAATGGCTCAATTATATACTCTCTCTAAACATATTTTAAAATGTTTGTTTAAAACAGCAAATAGTAAGTAATATACAGTGCTGTCCAAAGTAGTAACCCATGGTTGTGTGTTCTTTTTTCTCTTTTTAAAAAGTATTTTTGGAATTGATTATTTCTACTTATTAAATAAAATTAGCTCACTTGCAAGTGTAGCTACATATAATTAAGTCCAAAGATTCTGACCACCTAACAAAATCTTGGCAATATTTTTTTTCTAAATGTTCAAGCATATGACCTACAATTGTCTTTTTTTAATCATTATCATTATTTTTTATTTTAATTTTTTCACTTTATTTTCTTTTATATATTCAATCACATTATTATTTGTCTTACAAAATGGATATTTCAACAGGTGAACATTTCTCCCTAGTACAGTTGATAATACTATAAAATATCTTCAACAGATAATACCTCATTTCTTTGTGCCATTAATGCTTTGCCTCCCTATTCTTCTTCTAAATATCCTTTCTCAGACCTTCCTCTTTCACACACACTATATCTGGTATTTACATCTATATACTGTGTTTCTATATCCTTTAGTCAATTAGTTTTAGAGATAGAGTGCGGACATGCAGTACATATTAAGTGGGGACATACAATGCCTCTCCTTCATAGCCTGGCTTGCTTCACTCAGCAGTAGATCTTCTATATTCATCCACCTCCTGTCAAAAGCCAGGGTTTTGTTATTATTTTTATAGCTGAATAGTATTCCACTGAGTATATTTGCCACAGTTTTTCTATCCATTCATCTGTTCGTGGGAACTTGGGTTATTTCCATGACTTACAATTATCTTTAAAATATCTGATGGAGACTATATAGTCTTACAGCTGTCTATTCACCTCCTGCAAATTAGCTTGGTTGCTCTCTGGCACTGCTGAATGGTTATTATCCTGGGACTTTCTAGCACTTCCTTGTGCTAGGTAAGAAGTTCTCTGGATCTTTGTCTTCTTCTGCCTTGATTTAATCTGCTATTCTGCAAAAGCACACTTTCCAGCAGCATTCTCAGAAAAGGTATGTGACAAGTACAGTTTTTCAGTCTTTGCATGTCTAAAAATTCATTTATTCACATTTCATCCTCTACTTGATAGTTGGATTATGAAAAAAAATCTTGATTGAAAATTACTGTTCCTAATAATTAAAAACATTGCTTCCACTTTTTTGCATCCTTAATTAACATTGAGGAAGTTAAAGCTATTTAGAGTTTAGTTTCCTTATGTAATTTGATATTTTTTAATCTCTGAACATGCTTTTGCTTTATTTTCAGTTATTTAGAAACTTCACACAATAAGCCTGTTACACATTTGTGTGTGTGTGTGTGAATTTTTTATGTGATAAGTACTTAAATGTAAAAAGCAAAATTATCCTTAAAGTCAAGGGAAATCTGTATTTGTACCTTTAAAATTTTCTAAATAAGACAGCAAAATGAAACAGTTCAAGGAAAAATTATTATGTTTGGCTATTTTTTAAGAATCATTATTTATTTAATCCTATTTACTATTATTATCTTTTAGTTTGACCAGACACAGAGAGAGAGAGAGAGAGAGAAAAAGGGAAAGTGAGAAAGCAAGCCTCCAGGTCCAGGACTCAAACTGTGGTCGGCCACGTGGGAATCCAGCACCTTTAACAACCATACCACCTGCCAACCCCTATATTTGGCTATTTTACAAAAATAAGAAATTCTTGTCATACACAATGTAAATGGAAAGTTATTAACCTGGAAAAAGATGTGCAATAAACAGAATAGACAAAAGACTCAGTTATTTTAAATATGCGTTACTGTCAGGGGATATAGTATATAATTGACCTCATGTTATATTATTCTTCAGGAAAATCTGTTTTACAGATTTATGTATCATCTATCCAATTCCGTAATTTTGATGAGCTATTTTTCAATCTACAGCACTTATTTTTAATGATAAAATACATTTTTCTTCTGAGAAAGTAAGCTTCACATTTGTATTATGTTTTATAATCATATTTACACAAGTATATGGTTGATATTCCTGTTCTTATTATATACCACCCTTTGTTTTGTACTATACCTTACTCATAAATAAATCTAATTGTATTTATTTTTCTTTCTCTTTGCTTTTTTTTGACAGATTTTTGCTATAGAGAGCATGTGTTTGCTGGAGAGGTACATGGAAAGTGAGAAACAAGAGGCATGGCAACACTGCAATCCATTCTCCTCCATTCTCCTATCAAGATTTTGGGCACACTCGCACATGTGCTCGGCATGAGTTTCAAGCCTCTGAGTCACTCGCAAATGTGCTCGGCATGAGTTTCAAGCCTCTGAGTCTGGGACTTGAACCATGGTTTACAAGGTCAGAGTCCAGTGTCTCAACCACTACACCACCTGCTGGCCCCTGTATTCATTTCTGACAGTAAACAATCACTTAAAGACATATGGAATTCTTATATGTTAGAGGTCCTTGTTCTTTAGTATTTATAAAAATTATAATTGGGCCTATATTTTTTAATCTCACAAAAAATTTTTCCTTAAGATACTATAAATAGTTTTCCATTACTTTATGTTCTAATATTGTATGAAAATTTTGTTTTTAACTTATTTTGTTTGCAGTTTTAGGTAGCTTGATTTTTTTTTCCAATTATATGACTATAGCTTTTTTTCTGCTTAATTTTCTGTAAACTTCAGAAATTTGACTATGATATCTAACTGTAGAAGTCTTCTAATTAACAATTATCCTAAGTGTTTAGGATAGCATTGTTGCATACAATTTGCAATGACATTATGTAACTATATAACAGTTGCCGTGACTTCTTCAAGTGACTTCTTTCTATTTGATATGTATATTTTCAGATTATAAATTTCAGTTTTGCTTGCTATTTACTCAGTTTAAAGAGATACGTTTTTGTAATATGTCCAAGATTTGATTTTTACATAGTATTCATTTTCATATATTATAGCCTGTGTTCAAACTATTTAGTTCCAGACGAAATCGAAGATTTCCTGTTGTTTGTGGTCTTAGATCTCTAAATCATGAGTTGTTAGAGTATAGTCTGTGGACAGGCCCAACCTGCCTACAGCATGTTTTTGCAAATAAAGTTTCATTCTAACATAGTCATGCCTAGTGTGTGTGTACTTGTGTGTGTATGTTTATTGACTACAACTACTTTTGGACTACCATAGCAGAATTCAATAATTGCAATAGAGACTGGGTTATATGCTCACAAAGTTAAGTTGCTATTTGGCATTCATGGAAAGCTTGCCAACTCTGATCTTAATTATAGGCCTATTTGTCCTATGATTCCAGAAAGATATTGAAAGAGTAAATGATGCAGTAGAAACTTTGATATTTTACAAAATAGTTTCTTCCACCTTGGTGATCAAAGCCCAGATTTTACTGGAACACAGGTATCTTTGTCTGATGCTATGATAGCCCCCACTGGATGCCACTGAACACTATGCCTTTATTCAACATGGCATCTGCAGCAGTTGGTATTTTGAAAATACCCTGCAACATAGCCTGCCCTCTCATCCTAAATTCTGCACTATGAATTTGAGACTCTTTTGTATATCTGGTAGAGAATCCCTCTATTCACATTCATGAGCTCATGGGCTGCTTGGGTTTCTCCCAACTAATCCCACCTTTGCTATATCTTAATGATCATCTTCAAAATTTTAGTCCTAATAATGTATAATTCTCTGCTTGTTTGCTACCCCAGATTCAGGAATTTAAAAAATTGAATTTGTAGAATCTTCCTCTTGCACACTATTGCTAAACTAAATAAGTAATTTTATGGAGCTTATAAACATTTTATTATGAGGACTATGGTAATAATATTCTTGCAAAATGTTGCTATAATAGTAAAAAGTTTAAGAGTCAGTTTATTTGGAGAATAATTAACAATAATTGTTAGATAGGATGTGAAAAATGAAACAAAACAAAAAGGCAAGGCATTTTTCTTTTAAAAATTTCAATCTATTTCTGGAAAAGAATTAATATTTAAGAAGTAATCAAGTTGGTCATAAAAGTGCAGCTAGATTTAGACATCAAACGGTAAGTCCTGGGCTAAAATCTGGAGATACCATTGACCATATAGCCATATTATACCAAACATTGACTCTCCTAGTTCTTCATTTTTAATAGCCTTCAAAATGGTAACATTAAACATATTGGGTGACTTCAGCCCTGCTTTGTTTTATATTTCTGGGAATCCCCTAGACAGGCTAGCATTTCCTACAATGTATATCACCACTTGCTCTTTCCACCTAACTTTCAAGACCCCAATTCTCTTGCATATATTTATTTTTGTCTAAACCTTGATTATAAAAAATCATCAGTCTTCTTTGTTTCCTCCTAATTCCCATTTCCAAAGTTCCTGGATTAAAACTTCTCAGGAAGCATGGCTTTATTTATTATTTGACCTGAGAAGACTTGAAAATCTAGGGAAGATAATTAAAAGTTGGAGTGTTCAATTTAGTTTTAGATCTAGAGAGACATGACTTTCTAAGATAGCCTTCCTTACAAAATACATAATCAACTTTTTAAAACAAATATCCAACCACAGAAAATAAAGACTGACTGAGACACAGTGAACTCGCTGCACTGGTAATATCCCAAACAGGAAACTTCTCCATATGTAAAACAGACAGCATTACTTCTACCTCACATGGGTTATGGCATGAGTTAAAATGATTCAATGGACTGCTTTCATAGTGTTGTTAAGAGCTGTGCATGAAAAGCAGATCTCTCATGGCTAAACACAGTTTGTGTCCAGCCCTGGCAGCTTGAAAAACATGCTCGGCACGTGTAGATGCATGTCCAAAATCCTAAAAGGATGGAGAAATGGAGAAAAGAGATTGCTACATAGCCACATTCTACTGGGGGATTCTTTCTTTCTCCCCCACCCATCCCTGAAAAACACATCTACCTTCAGGCAATGAAAACAAACAAACAAAAGATTCAACAAATCTGAATATACTCCATGGTCTAGGCACCATGCCACATGTAAAGGGTACATGTATGATGTAATCCTTATTTCAAACATCTTACTGTTTGTTACTGAATAATTAATCAATAATTACTATCTACCATACACGACACTAAAAACTAGAATGATATGTGATATGACAGAACACAGAAGAGATGCACTTTCAGATAGTAGTCAGTAGGAGGGTTTCATGGTACATGTAAGAGTTAAATTGAATCCTGAGATGAATTGGAGCAAGAAACCATTCCTTGGAGTAGCATGTATATACAATAGTGGAGAAGAATGAAATGTGTGGTCTTCATATACAACTGAGAAAAACATGCAGTTGAAAGTACAAGAGGCAAAAGTCATGATATGATGAACAAATTGAGGACAAAACATGAAAGAGGTGATACAGCACCTTAAGGTATTTGAATCAAGTCAGAGTTACATACTGAAATGTCATCAGAGACCAAAGTAGAAATCTGATTCTGTGAGATTGGCAGGTGTGACCATCATTGAGCAGCCAGAGCTATGAGCAACCAGAAAGTTAACTTGTTTCTCACTTAAAATTCTCCCAAGTTTACATGAGTTTATAACATGGAGTAAGTCAACAACACTCTCCTTTAGCCAGATGTGTTCAAAGGCCAACAGATTGTGATCTCTGCGTGAGGCTCTAGATAGCCATTGAGGAAGTTTAATGATGTCATCATTTTAGCCTGATGACCCAGAGAAGCATAAATGTCGATGATCAGTGCTTTGTCATTTTAGCAAGATACTCAGGGAAGGTGAGAGAATGAGACAGCATATGTTGAATGTCTAGTGATGCACCAGACACAGGGGACAGCCAATAAATAGCAATACCCTTCTTTATCTTATCCTTTTTTGCCTATCTGTAACTTCACAAAAAGTCAGCATAAGGGGAGATCCAGATTAGTGGCAAAAGTAGTGTATTAGTTCCTGTATAAATTATCACAAACTTCTTCACTTAAAACAACAGAAATTCATTCTCTCACAGTTCTAGAGGCCGGAATATGAAATCAGTTTCACTAGGTCAAAGTCAAGGTACTAGTAGAAATGTGTTCTCTTGAGAGGCACTAGGGGAGAATGTATCCCTTGCATTTCCCAGTGTCCAGTGGCTGCTAGCATTACTTTTTTTTTTCTCTCTTTAAATTTATTTATTTTTTATATTAATTCACTATACATCATTACAGCATACAGATGAATTTTCCATCCAAAATACACTGTGTATTGGCTCAATCAAGCACATCAACATACATGTTATCAGCAAATAATTTTCCAATTCTTA
>NW_006206691.1:396223-404795 GCF_000334495.1 Tupaia belangeri chinensis
TGAACTTAATTAGTCTAAATATATGCAATAGCTAGCACAGCTGATATATACCTATACATGAACCCAAGTCTGACTTTAGGCATAAACCTCAGTGAGTAGAATGAACATATTATAAAGTAGTACCCAGCTGGGGCTATATAGCTTACTGCAGTCATCAAATATTGCATTTTTTTTAAAGACATCACTCAGATCTCTATCACTGTGGTCACATTGTCTTCTACCCTTGTCAAATCTTTTTTTTTTTTGGAGAGTTTTTTCGCTCTAGGGCGTGTGTGCTCGCCAGACAGACAGAGAGAGACACAGAGACAGAAAGCAAGAAATCACCCCCCAGGGGGGATGGTCACACTGCAATCCCTTCTCCTCCATTCTCCTCTCGGGATCTTGGGCACGCATGCACACGCACCCAGCATGAGTTTTAAACCACCAGGTCCAGGACGCGAACCGCAGTCGACTACATGGGAGTCCAGCGACATAGCCATTACGCTAACTGCTGGTTCCCATACCCTTGTCAAATCTTTATCTGCCTCCCCCATTTAAGAACATATATGATTGCATGTAGGATCCACTCAGATAATTCAGGATAATCTCTCTACTCTAAGAACCTTGATTTAATCACATTTCATGTTATATAAAGTAGCATTCATAGGTTCCAGTGATTAGGACCTGGAAATGGAGTATTAGTATTGGGCCTATCACAAGTAAGAAATATAATTTCTTAGGAAAGTTGTTTCTGTAACCTATTAGAGTACTCTAGAAAAACAGAACCAGTAGTACATATAGATACATGGAGGCCAAGGAGTTCCAAAATTTGCAGTAGGCAAGCTGTAAACCTAGAAAATCCAGTAGTATATCGTTCTAATGTTTATCCAAAAGTTTAAGAAGCTGGAGTACTGAGTATAAGGACCAGTCTGAGTCCGAAATCAAGGTGAAGATAAACAGAAAAAGCAAATTCTCTCAGCTCAAAGACAGGCTGAGAAACACAGTTGAGTAAGGCTTACTCCCATTGGACAGGGCACTCTGTTTTGTTCAATCTGCTGATTCAGTTAATTGTTAAACAATCTCACAGGCACACCCAGAACAATGTTCTACCAAACATCTGGACTCTCTTTAGCCCAGCCAAGTTGACCTATAAAATCAACCATCTTAGGAACCTAAACTGTCATTTTATAGGCTTACAATAGTGCTTATTAAGGGAATGACTATTAGTTGTTATGCATTATCATTTGAAACACTGTTAAGAATAGCAGTAATATAAATAATATTAATAAAATATATATGTACTCAAATATCAAAGTTTTTTAACCTTATCTATGATTTAGATCCCTTATTTTTATTTCACTGTAGTCTACTGCTCTTTGGTGTCTTACTATAGTACCCTATTATTTCAGTAGAAAACAACTACTGGACTTTGATAATAAAACTTATTCTACTCCTCAGCTTTATTTTAAGATGCAGATAACTTTGAAGTCAAGAAGTTTGTGGTAATCGAGCTTAACTATATTTTTCAAGGTGTCAAATATTATTTTATGATAAATACTACAGTGGCCTATAAATATTCTCACATAAAATGCTCAAGGTTATGTGCAACAGTAGTGATTTATATTACCCAGTTGTAATGTTTCTGAGGCTTGGTTGACAACTCTACCACATGGTGCTTGAACTAAATGGACCATCTGCTTATTTCCCCTCACAAAATCATGACAAGGGCCATACTCTACATGAAAACTTATTGAGGCTTCCTTAGGTCTACTTGGTTATTGGAAATGCTTGTGATACAGACTGTTTTGTATTCATCTGTGTGATTATTTCATCTATTCACCACATTTTGAGAAACTCTGTAGTTGGCAGTTTTACTAAACAAAGGGGAAAACACAGCAAGTGCTAAAGAATTGCAGAACCCAAATGATTTATAGAGGGATTTATGGAAAGCTGTAAGCCAAACTTATAGGTAGAATAAAGAAAGTGTTTGGAAGCAATCTTTCCACTAACAGTTTACAGAACACTTAGTATTGTGGTTGCCCAGGAGTCTAAGTCTAATTATTCTGGTCTCTGAGGATTTACTACATAGTGCACACACATATACATACACACACACACACACACACACACACACACTCATAAAGAAAGCTAGTAGACAGACAGCAAAAGACAAACATTTTTCTTTCTCTTCACTCCAGATATAGTGAAAACTTAGCATTGTTAAATAATTACACAAATTCAATGAAGAATGGAAAATGGGAATCTCTACTTCCAATATTGCATAAACAACCTTACTAAATAAAATGAGAAAGTCATAAAAATCTTACTAGTATCATAGTAATGTGAGACATATGTAGAATAAAATTATGAGAGTGGAATTTAAATTTTATATCATATTTAGAAGTCACCAGTTACCATAATTAAATATCAAAGTTGATGATATGTATTTTATCACAACAGATGGAATATAAGATCATTCTTATGAATGATTCTAAAATTATCTCAGAAGCACAAGTATATTGATATCAAAACACTAACATAATAAGCAAACAAAACTGCATGACAAATATGACTTTCTTAAGTAGGATATTTTGTAATATTTTTAATAATTTGCTTTGGGACCAGCAGTTAGCATAACACTATGTCGCTGGACTCCCACAAAGTCGATCACGGTTCGAGTCCCGGACTCGATGGCTTAAACTCACACCGGGCACGTGTGTGTGCGTCCCCAAGATCCCGAGAGGAGACTGGAGGAGAAGGGGTTGCAGCGTGGCCATCCCCCCTGGCGAGCTATTTCTCACTTTCTGTCTCTCTGTCTCTCTCTGTCTGTCTGGCAAGTGCACGCGCCCTATAGCAAAAACCTCTCCAAAAAAAAAAAAGAACAAAAAAAAAGAATAATTTGCTTTAAATTTAAGTGTGGGCTTGTCACCTATATTTAGTGATTGTGCCATAGAAAGATTTCTAAAATTATTATTATTAACATATAATGATATGACAATAAAATGAAGAAACTCATTTATCTTAGGGTGTCTCTGCTATGCACATGTCTAAAAGTCACTTACATCATCAGTAAAAAAGATCTTCTATTGTTTTTTAATCATGAATAACAGCAGAGTTCCTACAGATGTGCTATAACTGTTCCTACAAGATGATCCAGTTTGATTGCTGCAAAAAACATCACCAAAGTAAAAAAGAAAATCAACAAAATAAATGGAGGAGGCTCCATTCCTGGTTAGGAAATAGCAGGACATGAAAGATTGTCACTCCTGCTGAGACAAAAGCCACTGTACAAACCAAAATGGCATTCTTTGTTACAAAGCCAGTGACAACTGCAGATCCAAAGAAAACTAATGGAATTCAAGTGGCATACATCCTTCTCTGAAGCCACGTACTAGACCACTTTCATACCTGGAGGTAATGGCTATGGGTTGTGACAGTTGCAGAAAAAAGAAAAGGAAAAAAAAAAGAAAGAAAGAAAAAAGCTCATCAGTGAAGGACTACCAGTCTGCTGTGATGAGGAGGAAGAAATTAACATTTGATAAACCTGTGGGCTGACCTGTCAGGCCTAAAATTGGAGGATACTACACAGCAAAACTAGTCTTTTACAGAGGAATTACATGCAATAAACAGAGCTGAGAAAAGACTGGAAAACGCAGGCTCTCAGCCTTGGCCTGTCTGATAGCTGGTGGACAGTGTGAGGCTCAGTAATATTGAGTTCTTGTGTTTTTGAGGTCCAGAGACCTCAGCATGTCAGGTCTCAAAAGCCATCTGTAGGGAGATAGCAGAAGCCTTGACCTCATCCTCAAAGTATCTAAAAGCCAAAAGTGAATTGAAGCATACAAGCTGTCACCAAATCGCCAGCCAATTCAACTTAATAAACATTGGAGATACCAGCTGAAGTTTGGGATCTGAGCTGGTAAACAGAGACCTCCTTGAGATTTTGGATGTAGAATACCACAGTCTTTCTAGGAGAGAGTCTGCTCTTAGAATAGCACAAATTTCTTGAAGGCACAACTTCCTAAACAGAAATAATGAAAAAATAGAAAACCTTAGTAGTGTTATATCAAAGAAACTGAATTCATAGAATGATGATTTTCTTAAAAAGTTTCCCACAAAGAAACCCCCAAGGTTTCATTAGTGAATTCTATTCAATTTTTTGTATAAATTACAGTGCTACATAAACTCTTTCAGAAATTCAAGGATACTTATCCCTATTCATGGTGTGAGGTCAAAATAACTATAACACCAATATTAGGCAAAGACATCACAAATAAATTACAGAAACATATCACTCATTAATACAAATGTGAAAGTATTCAACAAAGTAATAGCAAATCAAATCCAGCAAAAATAAAAAAGATAATCCATTATGATGACAAAGGGATTGTTATGGGAATGCAAGTTTGCTTCAGAAATGGATATTAATTTAATCCACCAAATTAACTGAAAAATAGAAAGAAATCATTTGATTATCTCAGTAGGTGGGAGAAAAGCAATTGGCAAAATTTAAAACCCATTTACAATAAACTCCAGCAAATTATCCTTTACTTGACAAAGGGCATTAATGAAAAGCCTACAGTTGGCATTATACTCAAAGACAGCTTCACACATGTGTATTTATTTATCCCATGAGTGAGACAAAGAGACGACAGAAACACAGACATGGCACCTCTAACAGAAAACAGATCCATGATCTATTTCCAACTTTAACCAGCTCCAGGCCTTGGGCAAGTGTACATGGGGCGAACCCAGGGAGATCTCAGAACTTGAATGTGGAACCTGCCCATGTGAGTAAGCTTTGTAGAGTGTCACATTTTACCACTGTGCAACCACCAGGCTCCATTTTTAACATTAGTACCAAAACTATACAGTGGGAAAGGTGGTCTTTTTATTAAATTCTGCTAGAGGGTGTGATGCTTCCCTCCCACCCCCCCCCCAAAAAAAAGAGAGAGAAAGAGACCCCCCCCCCCCCCCCCAAAAAAAAAGAGAGAGAGAGAGAGAGAGAGAGAGAGAGAGGAGAGAAAGTGAGAAACTACTCAGTATGGGGAATGCTGCAATTCCTTCTCCATTTTTTCTTTCAGGGTTTTAGATACACACACACACACACACACACACACACACACACACACACACACACAGAGCATGTTTTTCAAGCTGCTTGGTCCAGGACGCCGACTATGTAGTCAGCTATGTGGGATCCAGCTGCTTTATCCACCATGCCACAGACTGGCCCTTTAAATTTATTGATTAAAAAGCTGAGAATAGAGCTGGCTTCATAGGCTAATAGGTAAGTGAACTAGGTCCCACATAGCTGACCACAGTTCAAATCCCAGGTCTGGTATCCTGAAATACACACCAGTTGTCCAGTTGTATGTGAGTGCATGTCCTAAATCCCAACAAGATGGAGAAATGGCAAAGAAGGAACTGCAGCATGCACACACCTCACTGGTAAGTGCTCTATCCCTCTCCTTATCTTTGAATCTCTATTGTGTGTAATTGTACCCTTTGGCAATTAAAAAAATAATAAAGTACAGAGAACTCTTCAGGTAAAATTAATATAAAAAATGAAAATTAGTAAGGAAATAAATAGAAATCACTGAGAAATCAAAAAAAAATATTTGTAGACTTTCAGATTATATAAAAATCTATTACTCATTAAGATTTAAGAAGTGAGGGACCAGCAGTTAGCATAATGGCTATGTCACTGGACTCCCATGTAGTCGACTGTGGTTCGCGTCCTGAACCCGGTGGCTTAAAACTCATGCCGGGCACGTGTGCTTGCGTGCCCAAGATCCCGAGAGGAGAATGGAGGAGAAGGGATTGTGGTGTGGCCATCCCCCCTGGGGGGTGATTTCTCGCTTTCTGTCTCTCTCTGTCGTTCTGGCAAGCACATGCACCCTATAGCAAAAACCTCTTAATAAAAAAAAAAAAAATTAAGATTTAAGAAGTGGAACCAGCAGATGGCATAATGGTTACATCACTGGACTCCCATGTAGTAGATCGTAGTTCAAGTCCTATACCTGGTGGCTTAAACTTACACCAGGTGCATGTGCATGTATGCCCAAAATCCCAAGAGGAGAAGGGATTGTGGCATGGCCATCCCCTGTGGGTGAATTCTCTCTTTCTGTCTCTCTGTCTCTCTAGTGAGCACTCGTGCCTTATAGCAAAAATTTCTCTTAAAAAAAAGAATTAAGAAGTAATAATTTCCAGATAAAAATAATGTGTAGGCTCTTGTATTATGATATAATTCAATCAATGAAGGGGAAGAGATCACATGAATGCATTGAGAAATCATTTGAGTTTCTTTCTGAAATATAGCATAAACTCAGCATAAAGCTAACAATAAACTAGTACAATGGGGACATATAAGTCAAACTGGTTAATGTGTCTTCATTTCAAAATAAATGTAAGATTAGTTTAAACATAAAAATTTGACTCATACTAAACCTTGATATACATTTTCTCAAAGTTGACAGTAATTCTAAAATGTTCCTAACATGTCAATAATGAGTTATGCAACTGAAAGAAATGTTTTAAAAGAACTACAAATGATAACATATTTTGATTTACTAAATTTGTTAAAAGTAAAAAAAATATGCTGTCATTGGAAAAGGTAGAGTATATAATACACAAAAAAATAGAAAAAAAGTATTATGGCCATATTGATAGGTTAGTTTAATATTGATAAACATAATCATTATCTTATTTTTTAACTTTTTTAGAATTATTTTATTAACTTTATTTATTCATTTTAATTTGATCAGAGAGGGACAGAGTGAGTAAATGAGAAGAGAAAATGAGAAAGCAAGCCACCAGGTCCAGGATTTGAACTGTGGTCAACCATGTTGGAGTCCAGTACCCTCAACCACCATGCCACCTGTCAGACCCAATCTTATTTTTTAGCTTTTTAAAATGTGTGATATAATTTTGTTTTTTCATTTAATACACTCACTTTTATGCCTAGTTTGTACTTATAGTTTTGTACTCTCATTTACAAAAGTATCTATAAATTGAATAAGTGTCAGATTCCCAAAACCTCAAGGTTGATAATTACCTCTGTCTTGCCAAATATATTTAATGTTCCATTATTAAACATTATCTACTCAACTCCTCATCAACCTTTGACAGAGTCAATTACTATTTCTTGCTTCAAGGAAGACCTCTTTATTAGACTCCTAGACCCTTCATCCTCTCAAGATTTTCTTTCTTTCTTTCTCATGAGCATCACATTCAGTCTCCTTTGCTGTAAATTTTTCCTCATTCAAACCAAGTATGCAAATGTTTCAAAGTTCACACCAATGGGCATCTTTTACCTTCCCTCCAGCCCTCCCACCTTCTCTTCCTTTATCTATATATCTCACTCCTATATGTGTGAGGTATTTTATCTAGTCTCATGGCTTCTTGTATCATCCATATATAGAAGACAACCACATAAAAATTTCAATCCAATCTTCTCCCTTACTGATCAAATTTTCTACCTGACATCTCCAGTTGGGATAACAAGAGTTATCTCAGTTTTAATATACCCTAAAATGCTTGATTTCTAAAGATCCCTAAAATCTTCCTGACATTAGTATTTCCCATCCTAATTAATAATACCTCTATTATTTCACTTCTTTCATATGCCAAACATGGGAGCATCATCAATTTTTTTTTCCTTTTTCTCATACCTCACATTAATTCCATCATTTAATGTGATCAACTCCAACTTTTTTAGTTATCTATTTTTAATACAACTCTAATAAACCTGATCACTTACAGATCTGATAGTGTATTGCTATAATATATCATAATGCATATAGTTCATAATATTATACATCTTTAATTATAGTTACTAGTTTTAGACAGAATCTCACAGTCACAATCTTCCTGCCTTTGCTTTCTCAGTTACTGGGATCACAGGCACATGCAACTGTACTGGTCTTTAGGTCGGTTTACAAATCGGACCCTGGTCTCCCATGTGGCCCCAGCCTGCAGAGCACAGAGTCTTACGCTGCATGCCACCGTGGCTGGGATATACGTGTTCTTATTTTTAATATTCAATTAATTACCACTTTTCTTCCATTAATAAAGGAGAACTATAAATTAAGGACTGGACTTTAACCTCTTCATGTCTTTTTTGAATTCCCATGATTTGCTTTCATAAATAAATAAGTGCAAAGTTAATATTACTTGGCATTAAAGATTTATGACAACAATATACTGACTGCACTCTTTATTCAGAGTGAGTGCAACAACATCCATGGGTGAAAACATGAAGACTTGAGAACAAGTGAGTTTCAACTCTCTATGATAAAAGATATCCAGAGCATGGAAAGCCAGAGTTTGTGTGGAGAATGAGAGGAGCATTTAGATAGCCTCTAATGGCCATTAAAAATCCTCACCCTAATCTCCAGGAACCTGCGATTATGCTACCTTACATAGCTGAAGGCATTATACAGAGTGATTAAATTTAGGGGTGTTGAGATGAGAAGACAGATCCAAATTATTTGGATAGTCTAATCCAGTCACATGAATTCATATAACAAGGAAACAGGAGTGTCAGATGTAGAGAAAGATGTGACAACAGACGCGTAGGATACGGAATGAGAAA
>NW_006206691.1:404826-459302 GCF_000334495.1 Tupaia belangeri chinensis
AGAGAGAGAAGAGAGATTAAAGGATGCTACCTTTCTGCATTTGAAAATGTAGAAAAAGGTCACGAAACAAGGAATGCAGGACACTTTAAAACAACAGTGAAGGAAAAGGAATTGAGTCTCATCTAGGGCTCAAAGAACTCATCCATATTGATATGGTGACTTGGACTCCCTAAGGTCCATTTTCAGATTTCTGACTTCCAGAACTACAAAATAATGAATTGCGTTATTTTGTTTTGTTTTGTTTTTTGTTTTTGTTTTTTGCGAGGTTTTTGCTATAGGGTGTGTGCGCTTGCCAGACAGACAGAGAGAGACAGAGAGACAGAAAGCGAGAAATCACCTCCCAGGGGGCATGGCCACACTGCAATCCCTTCTTCTCCATTCTCCTCTCGGGATCTTAGGCACACACGCACACATTCCCTGTGTGAGTTTAGGCCACTGGGTCTGGGACTCAAACTGCAGTTGGCTACATGGGAGTCCAGAGACATAGCCATTACGCTAACTGCTGGTCCTGAATTGTGATGTTTTAAGTCATTAATTTTGTGATGATTTCTTGCAGCAATAGCAGTCTACTCTCTGCTAATGAAATCTGAACTCATTTCAACCATATCTTGATTATAAACATTTAGTCAAAATTATTCTACTTTATCATCTTTTTTTTTTTTCCTTTGGAGAGATTTTTCACTATAGGGTGCATGCGCTCACCAGACAGAGACAGAGAGACAGAAAGCGAGAAATCACCCGCAGGGGGGATGGTCACGCCGCAATCTCTTCTCCTCCATTCTCTTCTTGGGATCTTGGGCATGCATGCACATGCGCCCGGTGTGAGTTTTAAGCCACTGGGTCCGGGTACTGCGATCGACTACATGGGAGTCCAGCGACATACCCATTATGCTAACTGCTGGTTCCCTACTTTATCATCTTTATATACATATTTTATCATTTTTATCTGTTTACTCTAATTTTCTTATTTAACATTAGTCTATGCTCTTTCAAATTGAGAAAACCTTTGTAAACTTTTAATCACTCTTGATGTATACTGAAAATCTCTTATTTTTCCATTAAGTCATTATTTAAAAATTAAATATTTGGGAGAAGGGGGAGAGGATGAGTAAAGGAATCAAGGAGAAAAGTAGAGAGGCAAGACATTTAAGAGACACAGAAATGGATGGTTATCTGTTGATAACGTGGACAGTATTGTCAACTGGACTGGTGTGCAGTGTATGCATGGTGGGTAAATTCACTCTGCAGGCTGTAGTGATGTGCAGTGACTGACTGTATAAAAGACATTAAAATAACAAGAAGTGAATAAATGATCAATTTCAGTAGCAATGTATTGATATATAAAGGTAAAAACCATACTGGGAGCATGTGCATGCATGCCCAATTTCCCAAGAGGAGAATGAAGGAGAAGGGATTCTGGCATAGCTATCTCCCCTGGGAGGTGATTTCTAATTTTCCTTCTCACTGTTTGTCTCTCTCTCTGGTGAGCACACACACCCTAAAGCAAAAACATCTAAAAAGAAAGAAAGAAAAGAAAGAAAGAAAGAAAGAAAGAAAGAAAGAAAGAAAGAAAGAAAGAAAGAAAGGAAATTGTATATATTTTCCAAAAATTTAAAAACAAAATTGAAATATTAAGTAAATAAAAATTAAATATTTACATATTTCAGAGAACGTTTACATGCATCATTTCATTTTGACTCAAAAATTCCTGTACTACAGGTAGGGGAGGTCTTTTTTTCCCCATTTATTTACTACTAGAATGCTTAAGTCTCATTGAGTCCCTTTTCTTATTATCAACTGCCTTCACTCTCAACTAATTATCTGAAATAAGAACAGAGAAAGATGATGGTGCAATGCTAACCACCAAAAAAAAAAAAAAAAAAAAAACCTTTCATTAATTTATTGTACCATCACTTACATCTGTATTATAATTATAATTTATAACTGTAAGTCAGGTCTTAGTGGTAGTGCTGATTCTAATGTGACTTTAGTTTGAGGGCTGGTAGAGGAAATTACATAATCACAGTGAAAAGATATCACAAATTAAATGATGATGGAGTGTTCAGTGTAAGCAGAAATAGGACAGATCTTGAAGTAGATAATGGATAATTTTGCCATTAAGTCATTTACTTACTCTGACACATTCTCTGACATGGAATGCAAATCAGAACTTCTGTTCAACATCTTTAGCCAGAACAGTGTATCAAAGAGTGTTTGAAGGTAAAGCCATATATATTCTTTTTTTTTTTTTTGGAGAGGTTTTTCCCTATAGGGCGCATGCGCTCGCCAGACAGAACAGAGAGAGACATAGAGACAGAAAGCGAGAAATCACCCCCCAGGGGGGATGGTCACGCGGCAATCCCTTCTCCTCCATTCTCCTCTCGGGATCTTGGGCACGCACACACACGCGCCTGCGTTGAGTTTTAAGCCACTAGGTCCAGGACGTGAACCGCAGTCGACTACGTGGGAGTCCAGCGACGTAGCCATTACGCTAACTGCTGGTTCCCAAGCCATATATATTCTTAAAGAAAACCTATTTTCACATAACTTTTAGCAAACTCTGATATCTCAGTTTTAGATATTTATAAAATTATGGATGAACCAGGATTATAATAACTGGGGTCAGATATACAAAATCATTTTTTATTTCTCTTTCACTCCAGTGAGAAGAAAATGAAGCAACATTTATTGAGAGACTGTGAATGCCAAGTATAGTACTAGGCAAATTTATATGTTTTCATTGCACTTTGTCCCTATAAAGTAGACATATTTATTACATTCAATGTACCATTGTGAACGTTGTGATGAAAGACATTTTTAAATGGCCAGAACTGAACACACAGCAAGTATAATATTTCAAATCACTTACATCTTACAAAATCAGACTGATATGGACAGAAAGCTGATGTTAGATCTGTCCTGATTCAATATAAAATTCAATTCCAAAAAATACAACCATTGCTTGTAGTGGTTCTCAAAGTATGGTCTTGATCAACAGAGTCAGCATCAGAATGGAACTTACTAGAAATGCATGTTACTAGATCCCATCCGAGAGCTCATCATTCCAGCATCTGTGTCTCACACGCTCTTAGGTGGTTCTGATTACTCCCCTAAGTTTGAAAAGCATTGCTATAGTCTGCCTCCCTGTTTCATCTTTTCGACATTTTCCACTCACCTACAATTGCTCTTGAAAAAATATTTCACAGTTCAAAACCCTCACTGCGGAAAATTTTGCTTTATTTCTTGGATTGTATTTTCTTCTAGAATAGATCTTTGGTTTTTCTAGCTCTCCTTTTGGCATCAATATATTGTGTGTAAATCACATTCTCTCTTTTCCTCACTGCATACCAGTGTTTTTCCTACTAAGATCCCCAGTTTGCAGACTAAATATTATCTGCTATATCCACTTCTGCAGTGGCTGAGAAAGGGGAATAGACATGGAAAAACACAAATGGATCTGTGAATAATCATAATTATTTGATCTGACATTTGCAATATCTTTAAATGTCTCATATAAGGAATGAAAGTATAGCTTTTTCTTTCTTATGGAATGAAAATATTTTGCTTGAGTATCATTTATCTAATCCAGTGTGTGTCCAGGAGTCTTTTTTTAAACAAAACTAATTATGGTGGACACATACAAAGTTGACTCCTAATGATTTCCACTCTCATTCCCTCTATCCAAGTTTGGGCAGAACCTGTGATGAGCGTCTAGCCAAGAGAATAGAGCAAAGATGATGTTACACTCCTTACAGTCTTGATAAAGTAAATGGCCATGTGGGAGCTGAGCAAGGAACTGAAGGCTGCTTAAGGCAAACTAGTCAGCAAAAATCAGAGTCCACAGTTATACAGCATCAAAGACTTCAATTCTGTCAACAATCTGAAAGACTTGGAAGCAGATTCTTACTCAACTAAGCCTCCCAATGAGACTGCAGCCCAGTCTATAACTACCTTACAGATTGTGAGACTGGCCCTCTACAGAGGACCCAATAAAGCTGTGCCCAGACTCCTGAATTACCAAACCAGTGAGATCATATATTAACTTTAAGTTGCTAGGTGTTTTTTTTTGGAGAGGTTCTCGCTATAGGGCGCGTGCGATCTCCAGACAGACAGAGAGAGACATAGAGACAGAAAGCGAGAAATCACCCCCCAGGGGGGATGGTCATGCCGCAATCCCTTCTCCTCCATTCTCCTCTCGGGATCTTGGGCATGCACGCACATGCACCCGGCGTGAGTTCTAAGCCACCAGGTCAGGGATGCGAACTGTGGTGGACTACGTGGGAGTCCAGCGACATAGCCATTACACTAACTTCTGGTTCCCAAAGTTGCTAGGTTTTTTGGCAAGTTTATTATACAACAATGCAAAACTAATATACTATTATTCCCTGCTTCGTCCATCCCTGTTTCACTTCTCCACTTTTTCTGGGAGGTACTAAAGATGCAAAAAGATAAAACTTTAAAGTTTGGGCCACGCTGTTATCAAGGGGCACCTTATCATTATCTTTCTCTCAAATTGCCCAGTTCCTTCATAGATCACATGTTGAGTTTAGCTATTATGCTTAGCTTTGTTTTCAGGAGAGGTAACGATCTCCAGGAGATCACAATTGCTCTTTCTCCATGTTTCCCATAGAATGAAAATAACAGTTATAAACCATGGGAATGTCCCTGCCTGGATGATTCTGGGGTGACTGAAAGGGACTGCTAATCTTTGGGGCTGTTTGAGTCTTTCTTTCTGGCTGCCTAATCATCTCTTCGATCTGCCTTTTTCGAAAAGTGAAGCATTTATGAGACTGAGCCCTTTTTGCTTTTCTGCACTATTTTTTTTTTCTGGGAAGGCTGAGGCAGAAACCAAATCTTGATTATTGCTATATTTCTCTCTCTCTTTTTTTTTTAAATTATGGCATAAGATTGTGACCCTTTCTTAGTTTCAATAATGTAGGTGTTGTTTGCTAGTTTCCATCTTATTTTATGTTCATTTTTTAGAAGGGATAATGTTTTTTGAAATATTTTATGTCCTGAAAATCTTCTTGCCCTCTGGCTTCCCTCCCATTGAATCAATGAGTTTCAATGCTGCAAGGAAAGGATGAATTACCAGCTAGAAAAACAAAACCATTTCTCAACTTTGATTGCTATTTCTTCTTACTCCTTGGAAGGCAGTCGTTTGGAATGCCAGACTATGTTTTAAAACATTTTTATAAAAAGTTTTACAAATTCCTTGAGCTACCACTAACCTATCAAGAGCAATGCGTATGAATTTGGATGTCATCTTTCCTATATTCTGTGTGCTCTTCAAAGTGTGGTCCCTGGACTAATTGCATCAATATCATCTTGGAATTGGTTATTAAGTGAATTCTTGGGTTTCTCCTCAGAATTATTCCACAAGAAACTCTGAGATTGTGACCTAAAAATCTGCTTCATTAAGCTCCCCAGGTCATTTTGATTCACAGTAAAGTTTGAGAACATCTGCTGTGATGATAAATAATGATAAGTAAAGATAAATAGAAGGTAGTCAAAATATGACATAAGGGAAATTGCTGAAACATGCAAAAGGTAAAAATTCTATCTTTCTAGCCTCAGGGAAAGAGAAGTGAGGAATCATAATTAATTACAGACATCCAGAGCACCAGCCGGTGGTGTGATGGTTAAGGTGACTAGATCCCACGTGGCTGATTGCACAGTTTGAGTCCTAGACCCAATGGCTTGGAAACATGCTGGGTGCATGTGTATGCATGCCCAAAATCCTGAAAGGAGAAACAGAGGAGACAAGATTGTGCTGTGACCTTCCCCTATTTGGGGGGAAATGCTTTCTCACTTTCTCCTTCTCTCTCCCTTTTTCTCTGTGTCTCTCACTGGCAAGTACATGGATCCTCAAGGAAACCAGAAAGAACAAAGAAATACAGATGTAGAAGACTACAAGAAGTTCATGGAAATGTGGAATTTAAGTATGAGGTTTTTTGAATGCATACAGTTTTTCATAATACACATACTCATGAACTTCATCAATACCCCTCATATGTGAGGACTCTGGAAACACAGAAGGTAATGGCCAACTGGTTTGGGTATAGCCTGAAGTTAGGGTCATAGGAGGAGCTTAATACATATTTAATGCCATAATTTAAGTGATGCCAGAGCAATAGAGCATAGTTGGCAAAAGGAGATTGATGAGCTAGACCCTTAGGAGAGCAATGCTGCTTTCTATGTCTTGTACAGGGATGTGTGGGACACTCAGACTTTCTGTATTTCACACAGGGAAACAGAAATGGAGATGTGGGGTTGGGAAGAGGGTGTGGAGAACTCAGTGAAAGAAGACAATGCTAGATAAGCATCAGCAGCCCAGGCAGCAATACCTGCCCAAGGGCCAGGCAGGACCTGGTTGACACAAGTGGAGTCAGTGCAGAGAGAGGCTGCAGCACAGAGATAAGTAAAGTTGGAGATCTCAGCAGGAGCCCTGCCAAGAATCATGCCAAGAACCACAGGGTTTGTACTTCTGCCCTCCTGCCAGTAGTTACTAGGAGCACTTACTGCTCTGATATCCAGAGAACATATTGTGAAAGAACAGAGAAGAGAAGGGGCAATCTATTCAAGAATTTGACTTTTTCCCAAAGAGGTGCAGTGATAATACAACACTGTGCAATGATGATACCACATGCAAAGATCCCGAGTTCATATTCTGAGGTCCCCCCATGCAGGCAGGGTACATGAGTACATGTTCATAATCCTGGTTGGCGAAAGTGAATCCTGGCATAAATAGCCCATTTCAGTGAATAGCTATGCTGCCTCACACACATTCCATGGAAGAAATAAATGAAAAAAAAAAATGTAGGAGTGGGCCAACTGGTGGCGTGATGGTTAAGGCAGGTGGATCCCAAATGGTCAACTGTGCAGTTTGAGTCTCAGATCAAACCCAACAAAAACATCCTAGGAGTGCGTGCATGTGTGCCCCAAATCACAGGAGAATGGAGGAGAATGTATGTGGCATGGACATCCCTTCCAGAGGTGTACTTCCTCACTTTCCCTCTGTCTCTCTGACAAGCACACACACCTGTAGAAAATTAAAAAAAAAAAAAAAAAAGTCAGAGCAATCTAATCTTGAGTTAAAACTTGGATCTTGTTGGATGTTGTTGATTCTTTTTAGGTTTATTTGCTTGTTTTTGTGATGTGGGGAATGAAGTCAAGTATGCCTGACAGGGTCTCACCACACTGTGATCCTCCCCCCATTTGTGCTCAGCATGTTAGTTTAGGTCAACCTAGGATGTGAACCCTGGCCTCTTGCATGGCTCCAGTATCACACAGTGCTGCCCTACCACCCACAGCACTGTAGTCAGGCTGTGATTTTGTTAGACTGTATGAAATGGGCTATTGGATTCAATTTCCTTCCGCTATCCCACAGTGACTATTCAAATATTTTTATTAACTCTGCCTCTCAAGGACAAAACAAAAATGTTGATACCGTTTTCATTTTAGATAAAATCTATTTTATCATTTTGAATTTGATGTGCTTGATTTAGTTTTAGTGTAAGCTAAAAATAAAAAAGCTAGATAAAATTAAATAGTTAATCTGATTATATTTATCAAATTATTTAAAAATATACATGATTGAAGGAAAAAAACTTTTTACTAAATCACAAATTCAGTTGCATTTGCTTCCTCTGGACTTTTTATTTTTAGGTACTTTTCTTAAAGATGAAATATGCATATTATTAAAATATGTATGTCTAATGTCCTTTCTGGCAACATTGATTACTTTAGATGTATTTCCAAATAGTGATGAAATAAAATATTGCACCTCTATTTGTAATATCAGAAAGTATATTCCAGCACTTAGCAGGAGAGCATCTCCAGGTTTAGCATGAAGATGCCAAGGCAAGTTTTAGGTCTTGACTGTCTGTCCTGTGTAGAAACATGAGGAACTGAGGGTGGGTTAAAGCAAGTTCCACACATAATTATGGGAGCATGAAAATAAAATAATGCTGATTTAATGTTTTTCATTCCTTAAAATGATCTACTAATCTTAGTTCGAATGATCTATTTTTCCTATTTTAAAGTCTAGGGAGTCTAAGACCTTGGGGGTGGAGAATGGTAGGGAAGGAGAATGGTAGCTACTCTCAGTAAGTTAACCACAATGTAATTCAAAGACAAACATGTAAGTAACAATAAAATAAATGTTAATATCTAAAACATGGAATTATATACAAAGTACAGTTGTGTTTTAAGAAGAAGATCGACTATGTTAGCTGAGGAGTAGTGGTCAAGGGGACATTAGAAATAAGGCAGTATCTTAGCTAACATCATCAAATAGGAAAGTTAAGAGGGATAAGCAAGAGAAATACTCTCAAGGAAAGGGCCTATTACACCTCTGAGAAAAACTGGGAATTCGAGGTAAAGTCCTTGTGCAAACTGAAGTGATTAAACTGTAATAACACCAGTTGTTAAGTGAAGAAAATAAAGATACTCACTGGCTGTTCTCTATCGCTGAAGTAAAGGCAGCAAAGTTGTGATAATGATTGACTAAAAAAAGCATCTTGTCAGACATGGTTGGTAGATTCTGGAATGGATTGTGGAGGCCATTTTATACTTTCTAAGTATAGGCTGAGGTGACTTCGCAGCTGTTTTTTTAAGAGAAAAAGAAAAAATTGATATGGTAATTTTTTGAGAGGTTTTTCACTATAGGGAGTGTGCACTTGCCAGAAAGACAGAAACAGACTGAAAGCAAGAAATCACTCCCCAGGGGGGATGGCCACGCCACAATCCCTTCTCCTCCTTTCTCTTTAGGATCTTGGGCACGCATGCACATGTCCCAGTGTGAGTTAAAGCCACCAGGTCCAGGACTTGAACCATGGTCAACTACATGGGAGTCCAGGGACGTAGCCATTACACCATCTGCTGGTCCAAATATAATTTTTTACAAGGCCAGAATTTGTATTCTTGCACTAGTCATCAATCCAAAAGACAAACAATCTTCTGATAATTAAGCAACAAAACAGTACTATCAAAGAAGAAAATTCATAAAGTTGTATCTCATCATCTCACTGCCAGTAGAGACCACAGAAATATCAACTGTGTAGATGAAGACTTGCTCTACATGTAATAAGCCAGAATTCGAAAGAGCTTCTCTGTGATGTGGGCTAATGATATCTAGTTGGTAAATTGTCAAACTGAACTGTCCTTTCTTAAGAAATAATGGTAAACAATTATCTGTGTGGCACACACTGTGGACTGGTGGAGGAGATCTCATTGGAAGGATTTTAAATTCTCTTGCTTGTACTTTATTAAGATTGCTGTATACTGTTGTAGAAATGATCTCCCAATTTCTAGCCAAAGGGTGTTGCTCTGAGTGCAGTCAGCTTTGCTCTCAAAATAAGGTTCAAGACCACCAAGTCTGTGCAAAATGCTAAAAACTGTACATAAAAACTCTAGACTTGGTCACCAAATGGTATGCTTTGTTGCTCTTCAAACCCTCATCTTTCATGAAAATGTTATTTTCAATGGCAGCTTTATGAGAAGCAATCTCACTGTCAATGGGATTTTAGGTGAGTTTAGCTTAACTGAATATAACTTGATCAGTTATCACATTTTAAAATTCTATCCTTTATAAGCCAGTCTCACAGCCTACTGGTTAAGGGAGCCATATCCTACATGGCTGACTGTGGTTTGACTCCCAACCCTAGGGGATTAAAATACATGCTGCCATATGTGCCCTTGAACCACAAATCTCAATGGGATGAAGAAATGGAGGAGAAGAGATCATAGTATGATCACATCCCATTGAGAGTTGTATTCTCTCTCTCTCTCTCTCTCTCTCTCCTTTCTACCTTTCTCTCCTAACCCCCTTTCTACCTTGTGAGTGTATTGGCCCTCTGGAAATAAAAATAAAAATTATATACCTACCAGTTTTATTTTGTGTAACAAAACTCATCACTTAGTGTGTAAACAGCTAATTTCTGCTATCTCTACATCCCGTGACTAAACTACTGACGTTCATTTGAACTATAGCTATCCATTTTCCTATCTTTCTGTATTTTCTTTCTCTTCATATACATACAAAATAGTTATGTATATGCATTCAAATTTAACTCACCTATAATACTATAGTATGGTTCTCCCAAGCTAAGTGACCAATAGTATAGGGAAGTCTATAAATCTGACAATGGAAGGTATTTTTTAATTGTTGTATATGGAACAAAATATGGAAATTATTGTAAAATACATTCTGTAGTATTGTGTTCTATTTACACAGTATAAAAGCACATTAAAAAATTGGGTTTGGTATTAACTAGGATGAATGATATTTGTTCTTGCTTAAAAGAATAACCATGTCATTTCCTCTGTTACCTATAAATGGATTTTTGAGTCTCTGATTCCCAAAGCAAATGTCTTATTTGGTTTAAAAGTTGTAAGTATGCCACAACTCTTAGATTACTCAAAAATGGAGGCCATTTCTATACATTCCAAATGAAAATATCTCATCTGTGGTTCTGACTACTCTCTGGTACCTATTTGATTTCTTTTCTGTTTTGTTTTTTATTTGCCAAATGGGCATATGCACTCACCAGAGAAACAGAGAGAGGGGGAAAGTGAGAAAGTACCCCTCGTGAGGCATGGTCACAACACAATCCCTCTCCTCCATCTCTCTGTTCTTTCAGGTTTCAGGGATGCATGAACACACACCTAGTGTGTTCTCCAAGCTGCAGGGACTAGAATTTCAACCATGCAGTGGGTCATGTGGGATTCAGCTGCCTTATCCACCATGCCACTAGCTGGCCCTTGTCTTTCAATGTGATCTTCTACACAGTGGTTTTCTATAAACACTTTCTTGTTTTTCAAAAATATAGTGCTTTCTCTACTTTTCATGTAGAATCAATTATTTACTTATCTATCATTTATTCATTTTTCCCTAATAGGATCTTACTATTTTATACACACAACACATAATCAAATGCATACATACATAATATTTTTTGTTCCATCTATCTTTTTTCCTGACAATGATGAAAAAGTAAAACATAAATGTTTATTTAACTATTTCTTTCTATAATTTTGACGGTTTTTGTTTTGAAGAAAGCCCATTAGATGTTTGTATAAAAACCACTGTAATACTGTCTTCATCAGTTTTATTCCATCACAATATATTTCTCCTTATCTCTTATAATGCTTTTCACTTTAAATTCCATTTTGCTCTGAAATTAAATTTACTATAGAAGTTTTCTTCCCGTTGCCTGGAATATGTTTCCAGACTCTTATTTTTCAACTTTCTAAACCATTTTCATTTAAAGTCTGATTAAGCTATGAAGTATTGCATCTTGTGTGACTGTCTAGTCTCCAGGTTTCTCACTTTGATTGCTCAGTTTAATCTATTAATTGCATGTGATTCTTGCTATATTGAGACATATCTGCCTATTTTATTCATGCTTTATATTTTGCAATTTTCATTAACTCTTCCTTTTTTTTCCTGCTCTGGCTTCAATTTGACAGAATGAACTGCTGGGCCAAAATTACTCATTTCATTTCTATTTGTTTGATATTTCCCCTACCAATCATATTTACATTTCCTTTTTTTCTCTGCCCATTTTAAAATAGCTATAAAGTTTCTTTAAACAATAAATGTTCCTTAGCATCATCTCAACTTCCTGTCTCCCTGCCTTTATTGATGGCATCTGGAATTTTAGACAAGGCTATGAGAAGAAATAAGGAGATGCTACATAGTTTTCTTTATTCTTTTAAAGTTAATATATTTACCTGTTTTCAGAGAGAGCAAGAGCAAGCGAGCGAGTGAGCGAGCGAGAGAGAGAGAGAGAGAGAAAGGGAGAGAGCAGCTCTACCAACAAGGTCTTTACTTTACAATCTACCCACAGCCTTGACTAGCCTGGATCACCGCCACACATGTGTGTACCGGGTACCAGGTGTGTACAGGGAGGTTCTGGGACACCAATCCCAAACCTTCCCATGTGGGTCCAGTTGCATTATCACTGCCCCATCTGACCCCTATTAAATAGGAATTTTATAAATTTATTTCGTTCCTTCTCTTCTACTTTTCCTCTCACCTTCTCACTTTGTCCAAAATATTGTATTGGAATCCTCTCTCAAAGCTAGGGAAGTACATATAAATTTTATGATAAAGGGGCCAGACAGTGGCACAGTGGTAAAACACTATGTTCTACAAGGCAATCCAACTATGGAAGCTTCCTGGTTAAAGTGTGGAAATCTTCGAGTTCATTAGGCACATGTGTGCCCATGATGCAGGACTGGATCAAGGCTGAAGGTGGACTGTGGCATCAGGACCCTGTTAGAGGTTCTCTCTCTCTATCTTTCTCATTCATGGAAGAAATCTATAAAAACAAACAAAAAACTTTGAAAAATTTTATGATATAATGTATTTTTATAAACATTTAAACTATAATTCTCCTTCCTTCTTGAGCCTAAGCCTTTTATTAAGATGTGGACAATGTTGTGTTTTGTTTTTCTTATTTATCTGTTTATTTTCTTTTGTTTTCTCTTTTATTTAATTACCCTATTGTAAGAGGCATGTATTAATATCTCCTTATGGTCTTAATTTGCATTGCTCTAATAACTACACGCTCAGCATCTTTTCATGGACTTATCTGCTTCCTGAACATCTTCTCTGCTGATGTGTTTATTCAAATCTTTTTCTTGGTTTTTGTTGGTGTGGATATTTTTTTAAATTGAATTTTTAGAATTATTTCTGTTTCCCTGCTATAAATCCTTTACCATATATATATATATTACAAATATTTCATGTTTGTCTTATCTCTTTATTTTTATGTTATCTTTTAAATTTTGATGTAGCATGATATATTATTTCTTGTTCTATTTTGGATTTTTTGTTATATATAATAAACTAAATCTACATTATAAAAAACTCCCCCTGTGCTTCTCATAGAAGTTTTATATGTTATAATTTGGGATTTTTGTTGTTGCTATTGTTTTTCCGGCCTATGATCCATTTTGAGTTGATTTTTGTATAAGACAAGTTTGTTTTGTTTGTTTTTTAAGAGATATTTCTGCTGTGAGGAGGATGTACTCATTGGAGAGACAAAGAGACAGAAGGTGAGAAATCACCCCCTGGGGGGATGGCCACACCACAATCCCTTCTCCTCCAGTGTTTTGGGATTTGGGGCACACATATACACACACACACACACACACACACACACGCACCCAGAATGAATATCAAGCTACTGGTTCCAAGACTCAGACAGCATTCAGTCATGTGAGAGTCCAGTAACATAATCATTACGCCACCTGTTGGTCCCTAAGACAAGATATTTAAGGTTTTTGTTTCAGAGTTGCTTATGGAATTCAATTGTTCTATCACTGGGACCAGCAGTTGGCGTAATGTAGTCGACTGTGGTTTGAGTCCTGGACCCAGTGGCTTAAACTCACGCTGGGCACGTGTGTGCATGCCAAAGAGCCGGAGAGGAGAATGGAGGAAAAGGGATTGCGGTCTGGCCATCCCCCCGGGGGCTGATTTCTTGCTTTCTCTTCTCTGTCTTTCTGGTGAGCGCACGCGCCCTATAGCAAAAACTTCTATAAAAAAAAAAAAAAATTGTTCTATCACCATTCACTAAAAAGACTATTGTTTTATCCTCCACTGGATTTGATTTATACTCATCATACATCAGGCCAACTCTGTAGCCCAGCAGTTAAGCAAAGTATATTGAGAGCTGGGTCCCACATGGCTGACATAGTTTGAGACCCAGGCTCAGTGGTTTGAAAAACAAGCCTGGTGCCTATGTATGTGTACCCAAAGTCCTGACAAGATAGAGAAATAGAGGAAAAAGGACTGTGTGGTAATGTTCACACTCCATTGCTAGGCACATTCTCTGTCTCTCTCAAGTTGCCTTCTGTCAACTAAAAAAAAAATTAATCTCAGTTGACCATTTATGTGTATATTTCTAGATTATTCTGTTTCGTTGCTCTATGCATCTCTCCTTTAGTCAATACCACAGTTTCTGGATTATTATAGTTTTAGAGTCAGTCTTAAATTCAGATAGCATAAATCTTCCATCTTTGTTATTATTTTTTAAAAATATTTTTGATTTTCATAATTAATTTAACATTCCATATATATTTTAGAATTACATTGTTGTTTTCTTTTAAAGATTATTCTGAGCATTTGGTTAGGATCATGATAAATCTATAGATTAGGAACAGGCAGTGAATGTCAGTGTAGGATACTGGTGCCATATGAGAAGGTCCTGAGTTTAGATCCCAGGTTGACCTACACTGGTGGGGAGAGCCATGCCAATGATCATTACTGGTTGGAAGGCTCACACATGCATGCACACACAAAGGAAATTATAATCACTAAAAAAAAATAGATCACGTTGGGGGGAAATTAACATCTTAACAATATTACTTTTGGGTCATGAACACGGACTACCTATTTATTTACATAGTTTTTTTATTTTTTTCATCAATACTTTGTAAGCTTCAGTATATAGATACAGTATATTAAAAAATTTAATATTAAATATATTTTACATTCAATCTTAAGCTATACTAATTTTTTGTTTGTTTGGTTTTGTTTGTTTTTTTGGAGAGGTTTTTTTGTTTTGTTTTGTTTTTTCTCGCTATAGGGCACGTGCGCTCGCCAGACAAACAGAGAGAGACATAGAGACAGAAAGCGAGAAATCACCCCCCAGGGGGGATGGTCACGCCACAATCCCTTCTCCTCCATTCTTCTCTCGGGATCCTGGGCATGCATGCACACGCGCCCGGCGTGAATTTTAAGCCACCAGGTCTGGGATGCGAACCACGGTCGACTACGTGGGAGTCCATCAACATAGCTATTACGCTAACTGCTGGTTCCCCAAGCTATACTAATTTTTAATGCTCAAAATTTAATTGTTATTTCTCAGCCATATAAAAAAGTCACTTAGATTCTGTATATAGACTTCATAGCTTACAAACATGGCTAACAAAAGGCAGTTCAGGGACCAGTAGGTGGTGTGCTGGTGAAGGTGCTGGACTTCCATATGGCCAACCACAGTTCAAGTCCCAGACATAGAGGCTTGAAAAAAATCACACCAGGCACATGTACATACACATCTAAAATCCCAGGAGGAGAATGGAGGAGAAGGGATTGTGGTATAGTCATCCTCCCCCTGGGGAGTTATTTCTCACTCCCCCCCTCTGTCTCTCTGTCTCTCTGTCTCTGTCCAGTAAGCTTACTTGCCCTATTGCAAAAAACTTAAAAAAAAAAAAAGAGGTAGTTCGAGCTGCTTTCTTTTTCAGCAGATTTTTCCATATAGGGAATAATTTTAATTATGAATATAGGTTCCTTTTTCTTTTCAAAACTGCATGCATTTGGGCTAGCCAGTGGCATGGTGGGTTAAGGCAGCAGGATCCCACATGGCTGACTGTGCACTTCGAATCCTGGACATAGTGGCTTAAAACATGCGAGGCACATATGCATGCTTGCACAAAATCCCGAGAGGAGACTAGAGAAGGGATTGTGGCATGGCCATCCCCACTTGGGGGTTATTTCTCACTTTCTTTTTCTCTCTCTGTCCCTTTCCACCAAACACAAGTGTCCTGAAGAAAATTAAAAAGAAAAAGAAAAAACCTGCATGCCTTTTATATCTTTTACTTGCCTTATTAAATGAGGAACTCATTATGTTTTTGAATAAGACAAAGTATAAGCCATGTTCCTGATCTTAGGCAGGCAACTTTCAGCCTTTAACCACTAAGTATAATGTTAATTAAAAATTTTTGAAGACACCTGTAACATATTGATGTATTAATTCATATTACTAGGTTTCCAAGTGTTTTTCTAGTCTCCTTTGAAGAATTTGACTTTATCTGAGAGTCTCAGTTCCCTGGCGATTCATAATACCTCAGATCTTTTTTATGGAGCCCCTGTTTAGTATCCAGTCACCCTCAGAATCATTGGAAATAATTCCCCACTGTGCCTTCAATACGTCCTTTTATTTTCAACTCTGAAAATCAGTCCCCTCCCAACAAATACACAAACATGTTCTTGCTGATATTCTTGAGCTTTGCTATATATGTTGTAAATTGTGGTATTTTTATAGTGCTCAAAAGATGTAGTACATTTATTTAATCTTCTATATTGCTGAAATTAGAAGTTTTTATTGCCATGTTCCAGATTACAAATCAAAAGTTCAGTAGCTTCTTTTAGGAGCAAGGGGATCTGATTTTCTAAGAGGTTAACAAATACACCAAATTTAAACCTACCTGACCCTAAAGTTGGTCATTTTATGATAATCCTTGCAACAGTATCTATGTAAATATAAGTAGACCTCAGGTCACTGAAAACAGAATGACTTGGGCAATATGTATAATTTAATTAGAGTTTTATAAAATATTTTATATTTAGAAAAGTATTAAAATATTTTCATTATTTAAAACATTTTGTTAATTTTCTAACTTTTTCTTTCCTATTTCAATTGCAATTAAATTAGTTCAATGGTAACATAAAAAATATACAGTGGGCCAAATGAATGGAAGGGATAGGCTGGGGAAATATAATGAATTAATGGAGACTTCTAATTAAAGAGTAGAATTTTCCAATATGCATATTAATGTGGAAAGACATTTTTCCAATTTAATATCTCACCACATGCCATAAATATTCCAATGACGTTATCTTTGGCTAGTATACTAAGTAAATTTGTGTTTGAAAGAGCTAGAACTTAAGTTAAATAATAGGGTAGGAATAAATATTGGGTTTTTTTGTTTGTTTAGTTTTGTTTGCATGAAAGTCATTTGTTTCTGTTTATATATAATAAATATCTCCTGCTAAATGCATACCACTTAGATTTTTAAATTCATGTTATTTGTTGCCTTTTGATCATATTCAGTGACATTCTGTTTTGTATTGTGACATTTAAAGCAATATAAATTTCAAACTGCCCTTCTGAGAACTATATTTCCAAATATTTTAACACCTTAATGACTTCACACTGAACCATAAAAATATTTATACATTCATATTTCAAAGCATTTAGACTATGGGAAGCTTATAGTAAGATGTAAAAAACAAATTGTGATTACTAGAGCATAATTTTTGTGTGTGACTAGGTATACATAATGAAGGGGAGGAAAAATGCTTTACCAAAGTGACTTCTTACAGATAATCATAAAATGGAAGGAAAGGATGTAATTAATGACTTCCTCCCGGTGTATATTTTTACAAACCTCTTGACAGGATGAAGCAACAACTTCCCAGCCTCAATTTGGGCTAAGTGTTTTCATATGGTAATGGATGAAATAACTCTGAGTTTAGCAAATTTTCAGATCTGCTACTTTTTATGTCTCCAATATCTTCCAATTGCTCTGGCAGTCATCAATTTACCTTTTATCACCTGAGTGATTAAAGATGGATATTATAGTTAATCACATTTACCTCATAGACTATTCAAATTGTCATAATAAACATCAAAAATGGCCTCATGAAGTGTCATAAATAGAGCCAAATGAGTATTCAGAAAATTTATCTTGTCATATAAATGCCAAAGCAAGCAGGTCATATACATACATGGATTTGGTAGTCACATACGTAGGTTTATTTGCAAGGCCCTTAAGAAAAAAATATCTATTAGGCAAGGATTTTATCTACTCCAATAGTTCCCTGTTTCACCACTTTTATAGTTGCTTACAGTTAAACTGATCTTGTTAGCCTTGTTTAAATTACACTACCTACTAAGTATTTTCAATTTTAGTGCTAGGTCTTTGCTATGTGACTCTTCTGACTCTACTAGTTCATTGATTTTATCATCAAAATGAGAGGAGCATTTATACGTGCACGTACTGCTCTCATATCAGAATATGCACATGGATCTTGTGGAATATTAAAGACAGCTGTTGCCTTCTCACCCCCAATCATTGGAGGCATTTGACCATTTAGTAAAAAGCCTGGGGTTGAATTAGTAAAACAAACAAACAAAAAACCCCAACATTTAGTCTCTGAGTAGCCATAGCTGTATAATCTCCATATTATCATTCACCTTATGGTCTTATGGTTGAGGTATGTGCTTTTGAAGAAGCTCACCATTATTAGGTGTTGCCAGTCCAAGTCACTGCATTATAAAAATTAACTGGGCATGCCTCATTATTTGTATTCTGGAACTCCTTGCAAAAACAAAATAAAAAGTTTCTATACATTTTGAAATATATTCTCTTTAAATAGTATAGATGTAAAGAAAGAAATGGTAGATACCACCTTTTGTAGAGGAGGGTGATATAATTACTAACAGACACAGCAATGCGTGTAAGCAAATGAAATAGTTTATGAACTGCTGTACGACAACAGGAAAAAAAAACTATAGACAATTTAATATATATCTCTGAAAAATTACAAAAAATAATAAAATGAATATCAAATGTGTACAACATATGCTTGATGTTGAATAATATGAATATGTTTATATCATTAGTTCGATTATTATATACTATATGTTTGCTTTAAAAAAAAATACTGTACCCCAGAGAGATATATACGATGATTATCTATAAACTAGAAATTCCAATTTAAAACAATTGAGTGGCCAGCAGGTGGCGTGGAGGTTAAAGTAGCTGGAGCCCTCAAGGATGACTGCCTTCAGGATCAAAGATCAAGCCTCAGATCCAGTGGCTCAAAAAATGTACCCAGTGCATGTATGCATGTGCCCAAAATCCTGAGGGAACAGAGTAGAAGGGATTGAGGCGTGACCATCCCCCCGGGGGGGTTACTTCTCATTTTTCCTTTCTCTCTCTTTTCAATAAGCACGCATGGCCTATAGAAGACTGAAAAAATGATAAAATAAAATAAAATTCAGGTAGTGGTATTCTAGAGGCATTTCTTTGGCTATTTTTACTCAATGTGTCCTGTGATTTTTCATATTAACAAGTCTTCTAGCTCCTCTGTTGCTCAGAGATTTTTTTTTAACTATAAGATAGTATATTTTATGCAACTTCATGCACATTATTTCTTAATATGTTTGAATATGTTCTATAACTAAGAAGTTCTCATTACATTTGTGAATATAAGGTTATTGGCATACTCTGTGTGTATATGTGTTTTACACTTCTGCATTTTGAGTCATATACTGGTACCTGCTAATATACTTTTCCTTTCCTATGAGATTAAATTGCTCTGTCATTTCTTTCCTTCTATATTATCAGCTCCATTAGCTGAGAGGATGGAACATGCCAAGGTGTTAGGAAACAAGCGAAGAGGGAAAATGCTAATAGGACAAGGTTAAGCCATGGAGCCTTTCCAGTTTAATTTTCCATTGTGCCGTCATCAAATGAAACTTCGGAGCACTGGCTGTCTCACATAACGGGGCCAAAATCGGTCCTTGATGAATAATAACATATTTAAATGGCAGATACTGTAAAGGAAGAACTTGCAAATGTGATGAGGACAAATGTTTCTGAGAAAGCCAAATATCCCAAGGACAGTCATTTGAAAAAATATTTTAAAAAGTATACAGCGTTTAAGCCAGTGATCATTTGTGAAGGGTAAAAGGAACAATTTCACTGCAGCATTTGCTTTTACCTCTAGAGCCTTCTCTTTTAAGCTGTGTGATTGTACAGATAAAAGTAACAACAGAAAATGTGGTCTTTATTCTCGTTTTGCTTTTTTCTCAGGGGTCAAAAAGAAAGCTAGCTCTTCAAAAAGTGATGTTAATAGAGGAAGAAATCATTAAAGCATAAGTCACAAATCCTTAAAAAATAGTGTTAATAAATTATATCATCTTATTTCCCTAGAACTATTATTATTCAAAAAGTGTTATTTAAAATTATAAAGGGTAATTTTTAAATGGCTACTTTCTATTTAAGTGCAGCAATGTATTTGAAAATCTTCCTGGGTTATCTATTTCACTTATTCTTGACAACATTTTATAATGTTGACATACTTGCACTACTGAGAGATAAGAATTTTTCATTTATTCCAAAAACATGAATAATTCCCCCAAACAGTATATGACCTGCCTAACACTACTCTGCAAGAGAGCAGTCTGAGTGAAATTTAAGCCCAGGTTGATTTTAAAGCACATACCCTGTCATGCCACTTCTACCTTGGAAGCATTTATAGAAAGCGCATGCAATTCATATATTCCTGTGACATTCACATTAGTTCTCTCAGTTTTTACAATAATATCACCATTTTTATCATTTGTGGTATTACTTCAGAACATTTAGGAAACAGCAGAAAACCAAAGTAAAACAATATGTTTTAAGATTTACTGGGTTGTCAGAAAAGTCGTGGCACATTTTTGTGCAGAAAAAGAAAAATAGGTCATAACTTTTCTGATCACCTAATATTATAATATTATGTGGACAATCTTAACACCTAGGACAACTTCATTCATATCCTTCCTGTTCTTCTGTGAGCTTATTCAGGAAAAACACTATCTTGGACCAGAATCTGTTTTAAGTACACTACATTTCAGAGGTATTTACTCAGTTAATTCTGAAGATTCTGAGAAACACTAGTATTATCCCCATTATAAAGATGGAAGAACTAATACACTTTTCAGTTTTATTTTGTACTTTTAGTGCCTCTAGACTTGGATTTCATACTTTCTTCTAGGTGGGTGACATGTTTAATTTTAGTAGGAAATGTTATTTGGAGACTTCAGTCTGGTCATTAGGAGTGCCCATTGCTTCTAGACTGGCCATTGATTCTATTTGATTCTAGATCATTCCTTTGCACAAAGTTCTTAAATATAGATTTTTAAAGAGAGATTTTGCTGTAGGGCACATGCATTCACCGGAGAAACAGAGAGACAAAGCAAGAAATCACTCCCCGGGGGACTGGCCATGCTGCAATCCCTTCTCCTCCATTCTCTCTCTGGATTTGGGGCCAGCACACAACACATGCCCGGTGTGAATTTTAAATTGCTGGGTCCAGGACATGAACCATAGTTGACTACGTGGGAATCCAGTGACATAATCACTTGGCCATCTGCTGGTGCCAGTAAAAAAACTTTTTATAAATACATCATGAGTTCATATTGAGAATTCTAATTCAATTGTATCCCCTATAACAGTCTCAAAATAATAAAACCAACAAAACAGAGTACAATGTTTTCCCAGTTCATTTTATCACTGGGATCTCCCACAAGAACATGTCATCAAAATGGTTGTTTTAAAGTTACTTGAAATAGTTCATCTCTGCTCATCCAGGCAATTAGATACCTAATTAGTTTTCTTTTTACTTGCACTTTTGATATGCAGGCATTTTTTACTCAATGTAATTTGTTTTATAATTACATAAACTATCTACCTTGCTTTTCTCATTTATAAATGTCTTAGAGGTCATTCCATTAAAATATACATCTAGATATGTCATCCATTTTACAGCTTTATGGTATGTAATTAGTTCCCATATTATAATATATTTCATTCAATCAAACTCTTATTAATGGTTATTTGCCTTCTTTCCAATCTTTTACTATTACAAATAGTACATTTTTTTAATACTAATTTTTAGCCAATGCGTAGTTGGGATGAATTCTTAAAAGTAAAACAGCTAATCAAAGCATAGTTGATTATCTAATTTTGTTATATACTGCCAAATTCTCCTCCTAAAAGTTGCATCATGTTGCATTCCAGACAGCAATTAGAAGAGTGCCTGTTTCCCTCCAGCATTTCCAGCAGAGCATGTTGTTCATTTTTTAAAAATTTGTCCATTTAGAAACCAGCAGTTGGCATAATGGCTATGTCGCTGGGCTCCCATGTAGTTGACCATGGTTCAAGTCCCGGACCCAGTAGCTTAAACTTATGCCAGACGCATGTGCGTGTGTACCCAAGATACCGATAGGAGAATGGCGGAGAAGGGATTGTGGTAACGCCATCCCCCTTGGGGGGGGTGATTTCTTGCTTTCTGTCTCTCTATCTCTCTCTGTCTTTCTGGCAAGTGGACGTGTCCTATAGCAAAAATCTCTAAAGAACTTTTTTTGTTCATTTAGTAGGTAAATGGCTTTTTCCTATAATTGTATTATCACCTAATTGTGTGCTAAAGTGATCATAGATCATATGGTTCATAGCTACTTACATGTTATTTCTATTTCTATCTATTCACATTTTTAACTTGCATCTTTAAGAGGGCTATATACTTTTTAGAATCATTTTATTAAAAGTTCTTTGCGTAAAAGAAATATAAAATTTGAATATAATATAAAGTGAAATAATTTCCAAGTACAAAATTTCTTTTTATTCTAATTATATATACATATATAGGCATACCAATTTTTTCTAATTTCTGTAATCCAAATTTATCTTTTGGATAAGTTTTTCTCTTTTTTTCTCTTGATAATAGTGACTACAGAAGTTTTCCCACCTCTGCTTTATAGAGGAATCCATTCATTTTTCTCACAATGCATATTTGGTAGCATCTGTTATATTTAAATATCTAATTCATATAAAATTTATAGCAAAAGCTGTGTACAGTTTTAATTCCATTGTATTTTTTGTTCATATCCCTGTTTAGGAAACAGTTTATCTTCCCCTCACTGATTTGATGGACAATATACTGTCATCCTAAAAATATTAGCATAGAATAATGTATCCAATATGTTAAAGAAAAAAATTAAGCCAGATGAGACAAGCAAACACAAATTGGCTTTTATTCTGAAACCTTTGTTGCCATAGGTAAAAGAACAGTCTACATGTGGATACTCGGCTTCTCCCAGGCAAAAGATAAGAAAGGTGTGAAGAGCTGAAGTGGGGAAGCTTAGGCCTCTAGTACAACTGAGGAGAACCGTAAGGCAGACTTTGTCAAATATTTTGTAACACACACACGCCTGATCTCACACATGACCAATGTTGTAGAAGTTCAATCAGAATCAATCTGATGATTTTCATGACCCAGTGCAAAATGAAACTGCAAGTTCTCATGTCAAGCTTTATTAAGAATTTCAAGACAGCAAAAGCAGAGCATTAAACTAAGCCCGGGTCCTTCGAGTACAGAGACTTAATACACAGGTCACATGACCATGCAGCTGACATGGGGGCAAGTTATAGAATCCAAACGGGCTACCTTAGAAGAGACAAAATCCTGCCTTCTCCAGTTACTATCTGGTTACTTCAGCAGTTTACTTAATCCTCCTAAAGTTGAGTTTCCTCCTATGAATATTAAGAAAGCAGGGCTTGAGGGAATGACTAGTCATGTGATAGATTGCTAGTACTGTAGGCCAAATAAAGTTCACAGAACAATGACAGCCACATAGCAAGGATAATAGTTACCCTTTATTTGAAAAATACTAATAAGGTTGACTTTTTTTTGGGAGAGGTTTTTTGCTATAGAGCACTTGTGCTCGCCAGAGAGACAGAGAGACAGAAAGCAAGAAACAGCCCCCAGCGGGGATGACCATTCCGCAATCCCTTCTCCTCCATTCTCCTCTTGGAATGCTGGGCACCCACACACATGCTCCTGGCATGAGTTTAAGCCACCGGGTCCTGGACTGGAACCACAGTCGACTACATGGGAGTTTAGCAACATAGCCATTATGCTAATTGCTGGTCCCCTAATAAGGCTGACTTTTATACACATCTATTTTATAGGTTTTTCATTAACTTTTTAATATACTTAGTATTAGTTTAATACAGAGTAGTTAAGATATATTTCATATGTGGAAGCATTCTTAGGAAGACTTGGATCATCCAAAGGATAAGCAGATCATCACACTGGAATCTATTCTGAGCTATAGCACTTTAGCAGAATGTTTACACTTAAAAACATTAAAGTATTAAGGGGCCAGCCTGTGGCATGGAGGTTAAAGCAGCTGAAGCTCACATAGGTGACCCCATTTTTCGAGTCCTAGACCCAGTAGCTTGAAAAGCACACCAGGAGCATGAGTGTGCGTGCCCCAAATACCAAAAATAGATAAAAATGAAGGGACTGTGGTCTGATCATTTTCAGCATGAGTGTGCATGCCCCAAATACCGAAAGTAGAGAAAAATGAAGGGACTGTGGTCTGATCATTTTCCACGGGGGTTCTTTGTACCTTACCCACCCCCCCGCCTCATGAGCACATCCCTGTGGCAAAATTTAAAGCATAAAATAAGATTTGAACTTTTTTTTTTTTACAAATGATATCTTTTGACCCAACACACTATTATGTAAAAAAAGAAACAAAGTATTTTCACATTATTTTAAATCGTAAAGATTATTTTGTACTAAAAGTTTAAAGATACTTGAGATGCCTCTAAATTTAAAATTATAAAGTATTAAATTGATCATATATTCTAACTGAAGAAATATACTATATAGTTTTCTTTTTGCTATTGCATATGTACAATAGGCTAGATTTTCTATAGTATTCCCAACACCTCTTTAATTTGAAACTACTATTACCATAACTTTGGAGATTGTACTGCGAGAATTTCTATATTTTTGTAGCTCACAAGCTGTGTAAACAATTAATATTGACTTCTTTGAAGTCTCGATGGAATTACTAGCAAAACCACCTTTTTTAATGATAGTTCTTGAAAAAATTATATTGTCTGATAAACAGAAGTCTATTTAAGATTTTCTCTTTTCTTTAGAGGAATCTGGCAGGACATTTAAAAATCTATTGCACATAAATTTTCCAAAATATTAACAAGAGCTAGATGGTAGCTGTACTTTATCCAAATCATATTGTTAATTTATCTCTAATTCCCAAAGTTATAGTTACATTTAATTCTCTTTAAGCTTTGTCTTGATAGTATTTTTTGACATGCCTCTTAATAAATTCATATATTCATTATTGTTTGTAATTATCTCATTAATGAAAGTAATATTTATTGGAATATACATATTGCTCTAAGGACAACTTTCAACTTTCATATTAATTAACTTGTTGTCATTGCAGTTAAATCTAAAATTTTAGCATTTACACTTCTAAATGGTTCCAGGTAATGATACTTAAAAAGTAATGTCTCCTTCCCTCTCCCCATTAACCAAATATTTGATATTTTCTTTTTCATCATGGGAAATTTACATTTATGTGATGTTCATTAGCGCATAGTTTATTTAAAGTCTTGAGATAGTGGACTTCTAGGAATAGCCATGAGTTTACCCCATTGGGGGAGGTTTTCATCGAGTCTTCTAGTTTTCCTGAGAGTAACTTTTGGTTAATCCTGTGCAATGCAGTAAGTAATCTATGGTATATCACAAGCACTGTCTGGCTTTCATTCCGTCTATGTCCCCTCATAGCTTGTTATTCCAGAGCAAAGCTTTTTCAGAATATATTACATTACATCAAATAGGTGCTATCAACCGGCCATTGCCTCCGATTTGGCGCATCAAACATGTGCTATCAACCGGCCATTGCCTCCGATTTGGAATGTCCACCTGGACATATGTATTTGTGAGGGTGAAGTGAGGACAAAAGCGGCAACACTCCCACTGGCCCAATTTATAAGAGCACCGAATAGATAGTGATAGGGCATCTCAGCTCTTTGACTGTTATAGACCCCATTGATTTCCATATGCAATATTGTGTTTTCCCAAGCAATCTCTACTCAAACTAATAAAGCCAGGCTATGCTAAAAGCGGAATGAATGGGTTCTATTTTCAATTCTGCTCCATAATTAGCAGAAATTCCTTTATCTGTGTATGTTTTCTTTCAAAGCTCTTTTATGTTTTCTTCTGTTAGTGTCCTCCTGAATGATCCAGTGTGATTTCTGAATGAATGCCACTGGAGGTCACTGGGCACATATTGTTTGAATGCAGAAATCAAGACTTGCCTTTTAAGAACAGAGCACCATGATCATATTATTTAGGAAGTGCTCATTCAAATTTAGCAAATTATTTAAATTGTTAAGACAGTCAACATGACCTTTTACTTAAGCCATTTGCCAGTAGTTCCTCTTAGAAACTAAACTTGCTTTCATTTATTGGCATTTTTAAAATCAAAGAGTAAAACTTCTGCATTTGAAGTTTCGATTTGATGACAGCGGTTAAATTTTTTTTCACCCTGAAAATTATTATAGCAATCTTCAGTGTTCATGAGTGTAAATTTCATTTATTTGTGGCTCAGTAACCCTGGTTTCAGTTTTCTACCCAAAGCTACAAAATCACTTTGAAGAGCACTATATAAGTAAATTAAGCCATCAAGTCATCAGGCTGGGAATGTCACACCCAGGAGGGTACTTCAATTCTTATGGCTGCTACTTCAGGTCTCCAACAAGAATTTCCCAAAGCTGAAAGCATTCTGAGGCTCATAGACTTCATGGAACATAAACCTTTACTTCAAAAATAAACTTTATATTTTGAAAACAAACCATTTATTGTTTGTATAAAAGGTCTTTGTTTTGTTAGGAAACAATTTAATGATTCTAGTTTATAAAAATACTATGGTACAATGGTTACAAATGTAACCTTTACTTTAAAAGAGCAGAAACAATCTAACCCCTGAGTTTTAATATTGTATTGCTTGGCTGGTTGCCCAAGTGCAGTTGGGCACAAAATCATTTCCAAAACTGTAATTATTTTACTTTTTTATGTTTTAATAGATTCTTATTACTTAGAAAATAGCTCTTCCTCTCACAAATAGAGAAAGAATTACAGAATATGTGCTATGTACATGAAGTATTGTGAACTTCATAATATTAGTCACTTAAGTTATAGCTGATTTAGAACAAACTTGTAAATAGGAACTAAGAGAGATTATCTCTTCATACATGTTCTGAGCTCCATAAACCATAAAACTGACTGCTATTTTTACAATTGATAAGTTCAGAACATGTAAGTGCACTGACTGGCATCTTATCCAACAATGCATCTAAAGCCCAACAAATCTGTTTGTGATTATTATTTCATTTTTAGGAAACTAATCAACATTCTGGCACTTAAACAACTGTCAGATGAAGCCAACAGATTAATCTAGCTTGTCTGCTAGTCTTCAGGACTTCTGGAGCATTTTAGTTAAACAACACTGCTGACCTAGAACAAGAAATGACCCTATGAATGAATTACCCTTGCTCAGCAACTTTGAAGCCCTTGCTTGGGGGGGGGGGAGACATTTAGCAGATAAAAAAATGTTAAAAAAAGTTAAAAATTAGATATATGCTAATATCTTTGATTTGATTGACATGCATGCAAATATGCTTAGAAAAAACATATTTGTAAAGATGTGCAATGATTAAATGTAAATTTAAAAATAAATAAGCAAGTAAGCAGAGTTATGGACTCCCGAATTCACCTTATGAATCTCAAATTGAAACGGCTCCTAAATCAAAACCCTTAACCACCTCTGGCACTTCTCAAGATATTGCAATTATTGCAAAAAAAGTTGGACATTTAAAGAAAAACTAAAGAAAAAGAATTCACAGTGCATATATTAGCACAGGCAGCAAGATGTGAATAAATAATACCTTTTTACCCCTTCAGGTGTCACTCCTGGATAGAGATGCTTTGAGGAGTTATAGGGATTTCCCAATGCTTACAACAAACCTCCCAGGGCAAACAGATGTAACCATGAGTAATGAGGATTCCAAAGTCCTGACTGATATAGGAGCCCCTTTGTCTGTGTTTAACCCTATCAGCCTCACAGACCCCCTTTCTCAGAGTCAAGATACTATTTAAATAATAGGGGTTCTGAGATCAACCCATGATCATCTCTAAACCTCAAGCCATTTCATTTCAATTAGTCATATGTAAAGATTTCATCAATTTCTTATAGACTTGCTGGAAAAAGATTCCCTTGAAGTTCATAGAGCACATATTCCTTTCTCCCAAAAGGATGAAATAGTTTTACATATGAATTCATCTTTCCTCTTTCAAGTTCTAACTTAAAGGAAGAACTATCTATACACGTCCAGTAGACATGGTCACTATAGAAATGATGCCCATCTTTTAGGTATATTTCCAGATCGTTTATGGTCAAGAAATAGTTCAGATACCAGATGACTGTATTGTGTGTGGTCCATAAAAATATAGGTTGGTGAAAACCTCTATGTAATGTTTGGCAATATACTTTGTTCTAATTGTCAGAGGGATGTGCACTTGTGAAGAAAAGGAAGGAGAAAGCATCCCTAATGGGGTGTGGTCCTACCACAATCCCTTCACCATTCCCACATCCTGTTGTTTTTCAGGCATGCATGCATGTGTACCCAGTATATTTTTCATATCACCAGGGCTGAGATTTGAATCTTGTGGGATCTGACTTCCTTAATCACTAGATCATAGCGCTGAGTCCAGCAATATCCTTGAAATGTAGAAGCCATGGCACAGTAGTAATGAGCTTCTCAAGAAATGTGGGAACCAGCAGTTAGCGTAATGCTATGTCGCTGGACTCCCCTGTAGTCGACTGCGGTTTGAGTCTCGGACCCGGTCGTTTAAACTCATGCTGGGCATGTGCACGTGCGTGCCCAAGATCCTGAGAGGAGAAGGGAAGAGAAGGGATTGTGATGTGACCATCCCCTCGGGGTGTGATTTCTCGCTTTCTGTCTCTATGTCTTTCTCTCTCTGTCTGGCCAGCGCACACACCCTATAGCGAAAACCTCTCCAAAAAAAAAAAAAGAAATGCTGGATTCAATATGGTGACTGTGGTTCAAATTCCTGGCCCTATCAGTCTGAAAATTCTGGGCTTGAGTGCAAGTGGCCATGATCCAACAGATAGGATTATTCAGTCCACCACATTGGACGAAGTGGATCACAGCATAACCAGACACTGCGGAAGGTCCTCCTCTCTCTCTTGGGCCTGCACACATACTCTTATCATAAATAAAGAAAAAAAAATGAATGGGAAAAATGCAGAAGCCATTGCAGGAACCAACCCTATTATTGAAGATGATCTAAAAAAAGGATTTATTATCCCCTGTACATCTCTGTGACACACCTATTCTCCCCATCCAAAAATCTAATGGTACAGGATGGAGAGTTGTTTAAGACTTAAAAGCCATAAATAATATTGCAGTCCCTAGACATCCCATGGAGCCTAATTCCCATGCTTTATTAACAGCCATACTTCCTGATTATGCCCTTTTCACTGCTTTTGATTTATGTTTCACTTTCTTTAGTATTCCTATTGATGGAGACAGCCAATTCTTATTTGCTTTCCTGTGAGGAGGCCATAAATTTGGGCTATTATCCACAGACAATACTGAATAGCCCATGTATTTTTCACAGGTCTTAAGAGAAGACATAGATGATGCTAGTTTTTCTAAAGGGTAAATACCGCTATGGTATGTAGAAGATTTACTATTATGCTCTCTTTCCAAAGAGGAATCCCCCCAGAAAAAAAACAGGCTCCACCTGGTACAAGAATTGGCACATAAAAGGACAAGATGTCTCTAAGAAAAATACTCCAATTTATAAACATTGTGTAAAGCATTCAAGGCACCTAATATCAAAACAAAGGTTGCTCCTAGAACCCAGTTGTCGTTAAGGCATTTTTGTTTTTGTTCTTCCTAAAACCAGAAGAAAATTAAGAAGATTTTTACATCTAGTAGGACCTTGTAGAAAGTAGATCTCAAACTTTTCTGTCATGTCTTAACCCTTACAGAAACTCCTTAAAACAGATCAAGCCAACCCCATAATATAGACAAAAGAATCAGAAACTGCTTTTAGAGAAATTAAAAATAGTCTTTGTGACTCTTTTGCCCGGGAACATTCGAATTACAAATTGCTGCTTCACCTTTTAGTGCACAAAAAAAGAAGAGACTCTATCAGGAGTAATTACTTAATGGCATGGTGAGCAACATAACTATTGAATATTATTGCCAAAAGTAGATGCTATGACTAGTAGACTGTTCTCCTATGTGAAATCAATTGGAGCTTCTACAAAAATTTTATAGGCCACAGAAAAAATATCAAATTTCCATTAGCATTATATGTTCCGCACTCTGTAGAAACCTTATTGAACTCTCACCACACACATTTATCTACAAATAGGCTAACTTTCTAGGAAATTGTGTAACTATCTCCTTTCAATGAAAGATTTCTTAATATAACACCCTAAATCATGACTGCTTACAGTAGTAATGGATAAATTACTAACCCCACACTCATAGCTGTAGAAACACCTCTAGATAATGTGGAGGTTATCTGATTCATTGCTAGATCTTATTTAATAGATGAAAAGGGACATGATATGGCTAGATATGCCATAATGTGCCCTAACCAAAATTATTGAAACCAAACTTAGACCTAAGGCCACATTAGCCCCCACAAGTTGAGTTTTGAGTTTTAACTTAATCATGTCTTCTAGTCCAAGATAAGACTGAAAATACACACACACATACACACATTTACGCATTTATATGTATAAATAGAAAAATAGACAGACAGTAGATATGCTTTTGAAGTGGCCCATGATTTTGGCATGCTCTGGAAACATAAAGGACCTTTAACCTCTTCTGTACAGGAGATAAAACTAGTGCTTATATATCAAATCTTTTGGATGCTATTCAAGCCCCCAAGTTGCTGGCCATTATAAAAATTCCAAGACATTCTCTGAAAGACATGGAAAATAGTAAAGATCCTATATGCTGTAGCCCTTAAAGTAAAGTGTGCATGTAATTGAAGCTCCATTTTCTAAAATATTACTTTGAAGTTGAAAGATAAAAATAAAGCTCAAAAGTCATCAATTAAACAATATGGATAAAACAAAATTTACCTACGGTTCTGAACAGATTCTTTGGTTGGGGCCAAATGGTTAACCCATCTTCTCTGGCTTCCTACAAAAATCCTTAAACATGTACATAACCCACAGGAACACTAATAAAATGATTCAATGGGACAAACAATGTTATTGGAAGTCATCTAATGTGGCTTAGCAAATGTGTCATAATTGCCTGATTTGGAGGCCAGCAGGTAGTATGGTGGTTAAGGCACTTGACTCTCACATGGCCAACTGAGGTTTGAATCCCAGACCTGATGGCTTGAAAAATCACTCCAGGTTCATTGAGTACGTGTTCAAAATCCCAGGAAGAAAATGGAAAAGTGATTGTGGTGTGTCCATCCACCTTATGGGTGAGGAGTGGGGTGATTTCTCACCATTTTCTCTCTCGTCTCTCTGTGGTGAGTGCATGTGCCTTATGTCAAAAAATCTTTCAAAAAGAAAAAAAAAAGCCTGATCTACCCAAAATATAACCCAAATAAAACTATTTATATGTTCATTCAAGGGTTACTTTCTCTTACTATTTGGAAAATTTGACATTGGATTTTAACCAGCTACCTCCCTTATGGGGGTATACATATGATAATGATATGCGTATCTTCCCATTGGGTAGAGGCCTTTCTCTATTGCTCAGTCACAAAAGAATGGTAGTTCATAAGGCATTACTGGAGAAAATAACTGACAGAGTATGTCACAACTGCATAGTGACAAAGAGTCCCATTTTCACAGTGTAAATCATTCAATTTGTCTGCAATATTTGGCCTATATTCCAATATTTCCATTGTGTCTATCACCCCTAGTGTTCAAGGTTAGTGCATAAACCCTTGCTACATTAGTGAAAGATTTCAAATTGCCTTAGCCTATAATTCTAACCCTAATATTGCTTAACTTCAGTTTCACTCCTTCAGATATAAATAAGCTATCATCCTTTAAAATAATCACTAGCAGATTTATAAGACTAAATGAAAAACTATATGGACTTTCTTATTTTCTATCCAGAATTAACAAAAGCCCTCAAGGCTAAATCACAAATTGTAGGGCAATCTTTTCACAGTACATTCCCGGGAGACAAAGAAACACTGTCATACAATTTTTAGCTTAGTGATGACATATACTGGAGATGGCATCTTCACAAAAGCTCTTTTCAACTTTGAAGTAAAGGACAATGGCAGGAATTACTAACCTGTTTGCTACCAGATTAAAAGGCACTGACTCATAGATTCATGTGTTTCACTTAAAGAAATCTCTTCACCTGAACGGTTGGTTGAAAATACCAAAGACCTTAAGCTAAAGTTTACCCAGGCCCCTGAAGACTGCTTACCTGACCAGAAATATGATGCAGACAACATCAGATGTTGTCAGCTACCCAAAGAATACAGACTTCATTTGTTTAACTCTCTTTTTTCTTTATATTCTACCCTATGGTAACACTTTTAATTCTAATTTTTTCTCTTAATGGGTCCAATAATATGGTTTTAAAAATATATTGAGTTGTTGGATTTGTGGCCCATTACCAGTGTCAAGCATTTCCGGTCTCCCTTTGTGGTTATCCCCACCACAAAGGAATAATTAGAAGGCATTAAAATATTACATTTTACCTCTAAAAAGATGTTCCTTTATTTTACAGATTTCTAATATTGCTAATTAGAATCCCTTTAATTGGTCCATTACTTAAACATTCTATTACCCTACATAATAATTTATTTTTATATTAGAAAACTAATAGATTGGTGTTTTCCTTTTCCTTTATGAAAAATGTAGAGAGAATGAGAGGGAAGGAGAGAGAGAAAGGAAGAGAAAGATAAACAGAGAGAGAGGGAGTTTTTGACAGGGTCTTGATATGTTGCATCCTTTGCCCCATCTTCCCAATTAAATAGGAATACAGGCGCTTGCATTCACACCCAGCATGTTTACAATGGCCCAAGAACCAAACCCATGCCTCCTATGTGGCTTCCAGCCTCCCAAACAATAATACTATGTGTAGTCCACTATGGCTGGGGCAGATTAGGATTTAAAAGAGGTAAAAGAAAGCCCACAAGTGATTTCATTCCTCTCTTATAAGGCTACCTGTTCAATTACAGGATGAGTTTTTAATGACTCACTCCTAGCTATGGACATTTTAGTTCTAGGGCCCCTTTATACTGGGAATAATGTAATCATACTAAAACAAGTCAAGCAAACAATATTTCTATTATCTTCCTATATCACTATACTAAACTTAAACATCTCTGACTGATTCAAAACTAATTGGGAACAGAGGTTTGGCATTTACTGGGTAGCACCTAATGAAACTCAGTGAAGCTGTGGAATTACTCTTTGGCCCTGGCTTCCACTGGTTTGAGATGACAGTATAGACTGGGGTTTTTTTTTTTGAACTTAGTGGTATGTTTAAACCTGCTTTGATATGGCCCTTGCCAACTTTCCCTTTCTTAAGGCAGATGGGTTTAATTAGTGTTTCATTGGCATAATCATTTACTTTCTGTGTTTGTCTTTTCCTTAGGGTTGAAAAACATAACTATTCATATAGAAGCATTAACTAATTTTACTCAACCAACCTTAAGTGCCTTAAGTGACAGTCATCAACCAATAACCTTGATACACAATAAAATATCTTCAATGAGAAAAGCAGTTATAGAGAACTGCAGGACACTTGATATTAGTACCACCTCCCAAGGGGGTATGTGTGCTATTATTCAAACAGAATGTTGAATCTATTTGTCTGATGAATCATCAAATGTCATCTGCCTAGTTAACAATGTGAAAAAACAAATCCTCCTCCTCCTCCTCCTCTATCTATCCTAGGAAATCTATTAAAAGGATGGCCAGACCAGATTCCAACTGGCTAACTTCTTTACCAATGACATTTTTACTATTTCTTCCTCCTCTTCCTCCTCCTCTATCTATCCTAGGAAATCTATTAAAAGGATGGCCAGACCAGATTCCAACTGGCTAACTTCTTTACCAATGATATTTTTACTATTTCTTGCTATTATTATTGTCACTTGCATTTTATATAAAATTTTAATGTGATATATAACTCATTGTTTAACTACCTCTACTACCAAAATAATGATTGCACGTTGACTAGAAACCATCAGTCATCTCTACTGGATACCTCCTGATGAATATCCAAAAAGCATTGCCTCAGTTTTGTTTCCTAAATACCTCCTTGTTGCTGAGATGAGGCCAAAAAGGGCACACTCCCTCTCTGTCACTCTCTTTGTCTCTCTCTCTTTCGAGCCCTCTCTCATCACCTGTTTTCCCTCCTTTAAATACCTACTTGTCTGGGAATGAGCCTTCCTAGCTCCATGGGACCTATGGTAAGTCAGCTGACCAGAAGTTGATCAGACGATTTTCCAACAGAAAAATCTTGAGCAAAAGGGAGAAATGTGAAGATACATAGAAATAACAGAGACTTTCCAGAAAGTAAATGTGAGGCCCTTAAGAAAGCAAGACTTAACAATATCCTATGCTACAGCCTGGAGTATGAACTTCGGTCAACCTCATCCTTTGGTCGAATAACTCAAGATAAGTATAAAGAAAAAAAAAAAGATAAGTATCAAGGTATTATTAACTCCATTTTATGGATATTTATATTCTTCATTTATCTTTCACTGGTTAAGTAACATTGTTTCCGACTTCAGCAGAAACTTCTCTTTAAAGAAAATTTAATTACCTTGTAGTGGTATATAATACTTTTTGCTTTTTGTTTTTCTTTATGAACCCTTACCTTCCCTCAGGTCCCTGAGAAGACCTTTTTCTTATTATATATAAACTGTACATCCTCTATTACAATTTACAACTTTAAATAAAGATTTTTTTTTTTCTTTTTAGGTTTGCTATAAGGAATGGGCACTTGCTGGAGAATAACAGAGAGAGAAGGAAAGTGAAAACTCAAACTCCAAGAGGGATGGTCACCCACAATCCCTTCTCCTCCTTTCTCCTCATGGAATTTTGGGCATGCATAAACACACACCCAGAGTGCTTTTCAAGCTGCCAGGTTTGGTACTTGAACCACACAGTCAGCAATGTAGGCCAGTGACCTAAACCTCCACATCACCTGCTGGCCCAAGATTTTTATCCTTTACAGATTCAGAGTTTGAAACTTACATATGCCACCCCAAAATATCACTGTAGGAAATCAAACCATTCCATCCCAAATAAGCCTTTTTGGTATAAGGATTATCTTGAGGGGACTATTTTTTAAATTTTTTTATTTTTTGGAGAGGTTTTTGCTATAAGGCGCATGTGCTCCCCAGACAGACAGATACAGAGAGATAGAAAGTGAGAAATCACCCCCCAGGGGGGATGGTCACGTCGCAATCCCTTCTCCTCCATTCTCCTCTCGGGATCTTGGGCAAACACGCACACGCGCCCGGCATGCGTTTTAAGCCACCGAGTCCAGGACTCAAACCGTGGTCAACTGCGTGGGAGTCCAGCGACATAGCCATTATGCTAACTGCTGGCCTCCATTTTGAGAAACTGAAGAGACTCTGAAAAGTTATCCTTTAGTAAGAGGAATTGATATGTAAAAAAGGAATCTCCATTTTATCCTCATGCTACTGGGTTATAATCCATACGTGTCCTGTTGAATTTAGACTTGAATCCAGTCTCCCTTCCCAATCTGTAATCATATTGCAATTGTTTCTAGGCCTATTGCAGGGACTCCTTTGTAAGTAAAGTCATGCCTTACCATCTTCAACTCGTGTCATTAATATTTATTTCTTTTAAAGAACTGTTAAGAGTGAAGAGACATTTTTTTCCTCCCCTACTCAATGTACACAGTATATTCAATACTAAGACTAAGACTTGAATGTCTTCTGACCTTTATTTTTTCGAGAGGGAGATTTTTGCTGTAGGGCGTGTGTGCTCACCGGAAAGACAGAAAGACAAAAAGTGAGAAATCAGTCCTCAGGGGTGATAGCGACATCTCAACCCCTTTTCCTCCATTCTCTTTTCAGGATCTTTGGCACAAATGCACACACATCAGGCATGAGGTTTAAGTTACTGGGTCCAGGACTTGAACCACAGCATTTACGTGGGAGTCCAGCAACGTAACCATTACAGTATCTGCTGGTCCCGATCTTTTAGAGTAAGAAGCAATTGGTCTTTTTATTATAGTTACTGATAGTTTCTACAGTTTCTGCTATCATTTTTACAACTTAAGTTATTATAGTCTAAAATTTAATATTTTTAAATGTGTTTGGGACTATATGAAAAACTTTACTTATGTCATTCTGTTACCAAAATAGTTCTGATTTAATACTAACTTTAAGAAATATTTCTCTTAGGATCAGCAGATGGTATAATGGTTACTGGACTCCCACGTAGTCGACCACAGTTCGAGTCCCAGACGGGGACTCATGCCAGGCGTGTGTGCTTGCGTGCCCAAAATCCCAAGAGGGCAATGAAAGAGAAGGTATTGCAACATGGCCATCCCCTCTGGAGGGTGATTTCTCATTTTCTGTCTCTCTGTCCCTCTCTCTCTGGCGAGTACACACACCCAATAGCAAAAACCTCTCTACAAAAAAATAAAAAAAGAAAAGAAAAATATTTCTCTTGATAAAGTTTTAAACCACATTTAAATAATGTTTACAAGTTACACTCACTATATTTTTTCAAAGCATAAACACAGGATAGAATAAAAATATAAATCTTTGAAAATGAACAATAATAAAATAACATACTTAATATAGAAATGTTGATCTTAGCTCACTCTATTTACGGAATAAGCATTTCTGGACATTAACTCACTAAAAAGCTTTATAACATAAAGCCATTCTTAATTTCAAAATAATAGATATTACTATATTCACAATTCCTTTTTAATGAACACATTCAATATGATCATTTACTGCACATGGACCAGGAAAAGATGGAAGGTAGAATAACTGAAGGAGAGTTGTTGATCATAGATATTTCTTAAGCTTTGACCTTGAGAAATTAATGATGTCTAAGCAAAAATGATAGTTGACATAGTTAAATGGGCAAAAAAGGCTATTGCAATAAGAGGGAAAGGCACAAACTAATATCTGAACTCAACTCCACTGGAAGGGCCAAAATGTCTTAGAAATTATTGTGGGGGATTACAGATCACCTGTGTTTACTAATTGGGCTTACCTAAAGAAAAAGTAAACTTTCTCCTGTCTTCCAAGGAGGAAGTAGTTTTACATCTTGGAGGAAAGCACCCATGGAAATGAGGCCTCTACCCTCTCAGAGAGACTAGGAGATAGTGCCAATTTACTTGCTGAATTATTTCCCCATCCTTGAGAAAGATTTACCTGAGTTGAAATACTGACAAGAGGCTTTTTAAAAGATTTAATCTTAAAGGGGCAGAACAAGATTTGCAATTGAAAGTTTTCTGAAATAGAAGGTGTAAAAAAAGGGTGTCTTGAGTCAGAAAGAAGTAACGTTTAACCAGGATGAAGGGAACAAGGAGGCCATCTTGATCAATGAATTCTCTCTTTAGGACTAATGAAAAATTACTATTCAGAAACAATATAATGAATCATGTAGTAATTACTTTTTTTAAGAATTATTTTATTAAACTTTATTTATTTACTTTAATTTGACCAGAAAGGGACAGAGTGAGAGAGGTAAAGAGAAGGAAATTGAGAAAGCAAGCATCCAGGAAACCAAACCATTCCATCCCAAAAATGCCTTTATAAAGCTGCCAGGTCCGGGACTCGATGTGGTCAGCAATGTGGGAGTCCAGCTCCCTTAATCACCACACTACCTGCTGACCCCAAGATGGTAATTACTTCTAAAAACTAAAGAATCATTTTAACTCTACCTACCACCTTTTTATTGAAGCATTATTTATGGTGTTACTAAAAATGAAAGCACTATCCACAGAATAAACAAACTGTGATGCACCTATAGTACGGCACACAAAGCAATGATTAAAATCAATGTAAAAGATATAGTAAAAGATATACATCCATTGCATTTCAAGGGATCTCCAAGATGCATTGTTCAGTTGCTCTCACCCAAATCTTTGAAGTTGTTATTGACTTATCTCTTACATCCCAATCCTAATCATTCAACAAAAATTGTTGGCACCAACTTCAAAATATGTCTGCAGTCTGATTACTTTTCATCTTTTTTTGCTGTCACCATCTGCCCAGCCATCAATCTCCAGCCTGCTTGACTAAATGTTTTCCTGCTTCTACATTGTCCTTTCTCCCAAATGTATTCTCACACTGCAGCAGAAGTCTCTTTATGAAAACTTGAGTCATCTAGCCACAGTGGTGCAGCAGTAATACAATGCTCTGCAGTGCTGGAAGTCATACAGAAACTTGGTCTGGGTTTTCAGACCAACCTATCCCTGCCAAGTATGCTTGCATAAGCCCATGTTCCTGGGTGGCTGGGAAGGCTGGCAGGAAAATCATCTTGTGAAACCCCATTGAGGATGTTTGTTAGTAGGTCTCTCTCTCTCTCTCTGTCCCTCAGTAAACAAATGAACAAACAAACAAAACTTGAGTCAGATCAATAAGTCATACCGTGTAACTCCTCTGTGCAAGTCTCCTGTGGGGTCCATATGATTTAGTCCTTTCCACTGTCCCTCTGTCTTCATTGCTCCAGCTCCATCTCACGGTTCTTACTAAACCAGCTCCTTTATCAACCCTAAAACCTATTCAGGCCCTAGTACTTTGCACAGTAGTAAGCTTCCTCTTTTCAAGTAGTTCTTGCTTATATCTCATGCCTAGCTCTGCACTCTCTTAAATTTTGCTCGAAATTTAATCTTCCCATTGAAGTGAACTCAACGTCTCAGTTTAAACTGCAATCTACTTATTCTCCCAATGCACTCCTAACCCCCCTTCTCCTAACGGCTTGTATTACCTCTTAGAAAGTTATTATTTATTTATTTGTGTGCTTATGGTTTATTTTCTGTCTCTCCTCATCACAATAAAATTTTTACAAGAATTATATGTATGTATATATGAAATCACCATTTAGTCATGATAATTCCAGAAATGTCATTTTCATATTGCAATTTATATCATGAAAAATATATAGCAAGATTATAGGTATAGGGCAAGTTAGAAAAACACAAACAGAAAATACGAAACATCTTTTGACTCTTAATACTTTCTCATGTGAAACTATGATGGTATTATTTATTTTTCCATAGAGTTTCTATGTTTATGCGATATCATTAATTTTCTTATTAATTATTTATTTGTGGAGTAAACAAAGGATTATTAATTTGTACAGAAGATTCTCAGTGTTACTCAATGGAGGGAAAATTCAATGTGCTAGTGTACTTGACTGACTTGCATTATTTTTAAATTAAAATGTAAATATAAAACAGGGGTAAGTCTGTAAATACTGATAATAATGTAGAATGTTAATGTATTAAATTCTATTAAAAGAATTTTTTTTAAATCCACTCAGATCAACTGAGTGGAATTTTTAAAAAAGTCATATCCATATGCTGCTTACAAGAAACACACCTCATAGATAAGCACACACATGTACGGAGTGAAGGGCTGGAAAAAGATATTCCATGCAAATGAAAACCAAAAATAAAGGCTGCACTCACGATACTAATAGCAGATAAAATAGACTTTAAGATAAAAGCTGTAAGAGACAATGAAGTACATATATAGTACTAAAAGGGATAATTTACCAAGAAAATATAACACTTACAAATATCTATGCACCGAATACTGAGACGCAGAAATGCATGAAAGAAAGACTGCTAGATCCAAAGAGAGAGAGAGACTGCAACACAATAATTGTTGGGGATCTCATCACTCTACTGTCCCCTCTGGACAGATCATCTAGACAAAAAATAAACAAAGGGATACAAAATCTAAATAATACCACAAATTAAATGGACTCGACAGACATCTATAGAATATTTCACCCAATGATCAAAAAATACACATTTTTCTCACCCCCCAAATGGATTATTTGCAAAGATTGATCTCATGATAGGACACAAAACAAGCCTTTATAAATTTCAAAGTACAGAAACTATTGGATCACCAGAAAAGTCATGACATGTTTTTCTATGCAAAAATGCATCATGAATTTTCAGAAGACCCAATATACCCAGCAACTGTCTGACCGTAATGGAATTAAACTTGAAATTAACTACAGAAAGAGCCTTCAAACACACACAAGCACATGGAAACTAAATAACCTACACCTGAATTGACTTTACAACCACTGAGGAAATTAAGACTGAAATCAAAAGATTCATGGAAACCAATGATAAGAAACAAATGAATTTTCATAACTTTGGGACACAACAAATGTAGTCATAAAAGGGAAGTTCCCAGTTATTTAAGTCCACAAGAAAAAATAGAAAAGTGGTAAATAAACAATCTAATGACACATATCAGGAAAATGGCAAAACAACAACAAAAAAATCTCAAATACAAAAATACCAGTTGAGAATAAAAAATAAAGATTAGAGAAGAAAAAAATGAAATAAAGAATAAAAGAACTATACAGAAAATAAATAAAACCAAGAGCTAGTTCTTTGAGAAGACAAACAAAAGTGACACACAGTGAGATTAATCAAGAAAAACAGAGAATGGAGCCAGATAAATCATCAATGAAACAGGCAATGTTACAACAAACAAAACAGAAATACAAAAGATCATGAGAGAAGGTAACCAGCAGTTAGCGTAATGGCTATGTTGCTGGACTACCATGTAGTCGACAGCAATTCGCTTCCCCGACCTGGTGACTTAATCAAGCCGGGCACGTGTGCGTGCATGCCCAAGATCCTGTGAAGAGAATGGAGGAAAAGGGATTGTGGTGTGGCCATCCCTCGGGGGGGTGATTTCTCACTTTCTGTCTCTATGTCTCTCTCTGTCAGTCTGATAAGCGCACACACCCTATAGCAAAAATCTCTCTAAAAAAAAAAAAAAAAAAGATCATGAGAGAATACTATGAGTGATAACATGTCAGCAAATAAGAAAACCTAGAAGAGATGGATGAATTTCTGTACACATAATTTACTAAGATTGACTATGAGGACCAGCACATGCTGTAATAGTTACATCACTGGACACCCACATAATTGATCATGGTTCAAGTCCTGGACCTTGCGACTTACAAATCACACCATGGATGAGTGACCGTGTGCCCAAGATCCCTAGTGGAGAATGGAGGGGAAGGGATTATTTCATAGTCATCCCTCCCAGGGAGTGATTTCTCACTTTTTGTCTCTCTTTGCCTCTCTGGCAAGTGCATGTGCCCTGCAGCAAAAATCTCTCTCTAAAAAAAAAAGATTAACTAAGAAGAAATAGAAGGCCTGAAAAGATCAATAACGAGCAATGAGATCAAATCAATGATAGCCTCCCAACAAAGAAAAATTCAGTTCCCAATAACTTCCAAATTCATAAAACTTTTAAAGAAGAACTAATCCTGATTATCCTCAACTATCTCTCAAGATCCAAAAGGAACCCTCCCAAATTCACTCTATGAAGCTTTTATCACTCTGATTCCCAAAACAGACAAAGACATAACAAAAAAAGAAAACTACAGATGAATATCCCTGATGAATACAGATGCAAAACTTAACAAGATACTAGCAAATCATATCCAAAAACACACTTAAAAAAGATTATAAACCATGATCAGGTAAGCTTTGTCCCAGAGAAGCAAGGATGGTTTGATTTATGTGAAACAATTAATGTAATATATCACATTAACTAAAGGAAAGTTAAAAACCATAGGATCATATAAATTGATGCAGAAAAAGCATTTGATAAAATGCAACATTCCCTCATGGTTAAGACTCTCAGCAGAATCAGCATAGAAGAAACATTTTTCAACACAACAAAAGTCATATATGACAAATCCATAGCTAATACCATACTTAATGGGGAAAAGCTAAAAGCTTTTCCAATAAAAACTGGAACAAGACAAGGCTGCCCACTTTCTCCACTCCTTTTCAATATAATATTGGAAGTCCTCAGACAAGAGAGTAAAATAAAAGACAGTCAAATTGGAAAAGAAGAGGTGAAATTAACTCTATGTGCAGGTAGTATGATTATATTAATAGAAAGTCCAAAGGAATCCACAAGAAAAACTCCCAGAAATAATCAATGCATACATTAAAGTGACAGGTTACAAAATCAACATACAAAAATCTAAAGCATTTTTCTATACCAACAATAAACAAACTGAGGTAAAACTGAAAAAAAATCCATTTAAAATAGCCACAAAAATAATAATAATAAGATACCTAGAAATAAAACCAAATATGTCTACATGGAAAACTATGAAAAACTTAAAAGAAATGGAAAATGATAGAAAAAAGTGGAAAGACACCCTATGTTCCTGGATTGGAAGAATTAATGTAGTCAAAATATCAATCCTACCCAAATTTATCTACAAAGTCAATGAAATTCTGATCAAACTACTAGAGATATTCCTTACAAAAATAGAAAAAAAAATCATAAAATATATCTGGAACAATAAAAGACTCCATATAACCAAAGCAATACTTTTCAAAAAGAATTAGGAGACATTTCACTCCTTGACCCCAGAATATTTTACAGATTTGATAATCAAAAAAGGATGATATGGGACCAGCAGATGGCATAATTGGAGTACATTGCTGTACGCCCATGTAGTTGACCACAGTTCAAGTCCTGGATAAGGTGGGTTAAAACTCACATCCTACATGAGGGTGTGCATACCCAAGATCCTGAGAGGAGAATGTAAGAGAAAGGATTGCAGCATGGAGCCTTCTCTGGGGGTTCTTACTTTCTGTCCCTACAGTTCTTACTCCTGGTTCACAGGTAAAGGAGAGATCAATGGGAACAATTCTTCTGGTTCACATATCATCTCCAGAATCAATGGAGAGAAGAGAACCAACTGGAATCTCCAGGACAGGGAGGCTATGATGAGCAAATTTATCCCTCAGTGGAGAAAAGACTCCTAAATCTGAACAGGACTTATGTCCAATTAATTATCTGAAAACACAAAGGGATTTGAAAGTCTCATGTAATTAAAATTTCCAATGACACTTGACTATTTAAGCCCAACCATAGACTACAAAAGAATTTAAAATGCTCTTAAGGACTAAGGAGTCACTTGACAAGTGACCAAACTAACTCAAATAAGGACAAATCTTAAGGGAAGGCAAGAGATAAAGGGACCAGGAAAACAAAGACAAACAAAACAAGAGCCACATTAAAGGGGATAGGATAACTGGACTTAATAAAAATTATAACTGGCAAAAATATATAAATTAAAATTATAGTGATAAAATATTGGCATTTAACACATAAGGAAAAGTAAACTTTAAGAGGAAATTAGTCTTTAAAAAGAAAAGCTAAATTAATATCATGAAAGATTTGTAAACCCTAATTTGACTTCTAATGAAATCAGTAATGTGCTTTTGTAGTTCTTTTTGTATGCTCTTAAGAAAATAATGTTCCGGGCCTGCTCTGTAATGTGGTGGTTAAATCCTGTGCATAGGCAGCCAAATTGTACATGGCCAACCAATATTTGAGTCCTGGCCCCAGTGGCTTGAAAAACATCCTGGGTGTATGGGCTCCAAATCATGATGGGGTGAAGAAACAGAGAAAAAAAAATTGCAGCATGATTATGCTCCATTGGGGTATGCACTTGTTCATTCGTTCTCTCCTTTTGACTCTTGTCTTTCTTTCTGTCATGTAGACACCATCTGTAAATAATGAGTAAACAGATGGTAATGTGGATAGATAGATAGCATAATGTTTTGATACATAAAATTATGTATTTTCTCTTTTTCCTTCTAGTATTTCTGCATTTTTTTTTCTTCATGCCCCTTCAGAAAGATAACGGCTACAGATACACTTCCTCAAAAGTGAGATGTGGTAGGGAGAGCACTGGCTGCACAACTTTTGTCTTTGTATGTCAAGAGTTTTGGGGAAGCAGTATTCTCAATATACACAGAAATGCTGGGAGACTGTGTGAAAGTACACCTGTGCTTCTATCAACCAGAAAAAGAAATCTCCTCAGCTAGATGGAAGAAAAAAAAATTAAGGAGAGATTGATTGCTGGGGTATCTGCAGGTGAGAAGGCAAAGGGAGACAACATGAGACCGAAGGGAATGCCACGATTCAGAAAGAGAAAATGCATCCATGATCCCTCTAATTACATGGTTTATGTGCAATCTTGAAAAAATTCCTCTATGCCAGAATGTTGCAGAAGCAGTCAAGTGCATCCCATGCTACCCTGAAGTGTCATTAGAACAGCAGAGGCGAATTCTAAAACAGAAGTGATTGTGTGGATAAAAGGGGGCATGCGAACATAGACTCCACATGGGAGAAACCTTTGTCTTATTTTTCTTTGATTTTCCAGCTCCTAAAACATGGCAGGTACATAGTAGACACTCAATTAATGTTTGCTGTATAATAAATGAAGAAGTGAATGTGGATGAGAACAAGATAGATTTCATGACAACCGAGCTACAATAAAAGACAGCCAGAAAGATAGGTCTAGCAGTATATCCCACATTTTGCATCCACCTTTACTTAAATTAGCATCTTAATACTCCATCTTCATCAAGGAATTCAAGTATATCCTCAGAGACATTGGAGGGAAGATTGATGGAGATTCAATTTCTGCCAGCCTGTTAGAATGAGAATTTATAAAAGAAAGTAGTCTCATTTTTTTTTTTTACACAATTATTTATTGAACTCCTATTATGTGCCAGACAATGTTCTTGGCACTGAGGATAGGTCAATAAACCAAAGTAAAATTACAGAAACAGAATGTTATATTTCTTGCCTATAATTAGTGTTTTTAAATCTAACTGTAGGTAATGTCCTAGTAAATGTTACATGGGTAATAACTCAAGAGAACCCTCATGGTAGATATTATAAAATTATGTTTACAGAGGAGAAAAATGAAGCACAGTAAAAATCATAATTGTGCCAAGGTCACAAAAACAGAAGAGCTACCTAATGATATGAACCTAGACCAGTGAGACCCAAACCCCATGTTTATAACTATGAGACTGAACTGAGACATATATTCTCTAAATCTTGATCACTCAAGTACCTCTTTCTTGGACTCTACACTGCTACATTAAAAAAACTACGAGATATTTCCAATTGAATATCCCACAGGCTCCTTGAACTCAACTTGAATAATCAAAACTAAACTCAAGGGACCAGCAGTTAGTGTAATGGCTATGTTGCTGGACTCCCATGTAGTCAACTGCTGTTCGCGTCCCGGACCCGGTGGCTTAAACTTACGCCAGGCGCGTGTGCGTGTGTGCCCAAGATCCCAAGAGGAGAATGGAGGAGAAGGGATTGTGGTGTGGCCATCAGCCCTGGGGGTTGATTTCCCACTTTCTGTCTCTCTGTCTCTCTCTGTCTGTCTGGAGAGCGCACGCGCCCTATAGCAAAAACCTCTCCAAAAAAAAAAAAAACTAAACTCAGTATCTATGGTCCCAATTTCCTCTGGGTTATCTCCCTCAGGGAGTTCCACCCTCTCAACATAAATTGACCACACTAAAAACTTGATTTTCTTTTTTTACCTTCTCTTTCCATTCCCATATCCCACTCCTCTCTCTGTTAGGCAAATATCATCTCTGATTTGTATTATTAATGGCTTTCAGGCTGGTTCTTCCAACTCTAGTTTCTACATTATAATCTTCATAATTCAGGCAGACTGATATTTATGAAACAAAAATCTGACCATTTCACTTCCATGTCATCATGGCTTACGGATGCAGCCACAAAGTTATTATTATTTTTTTCTTTTTTTGGAGAGGTTTTTAGCTATAGGGCGCGTACGCTCACCAGAAAGCGAGAAATCGCCCCCCCAGGGGGGATGGCCACACCACAATCCCTTCTCCTCCATTATCCTCTTGGGATCTTGGGCACACACACACACGTGCCCAGAGTGAGTTTTAAGCCACCGGGTCTGGGACGTGAACCGTGGTCGACTATGTGGGAGTCCAGCGACATAGCCATTATGCTAACTGCTGGTCACCTGCAGCTATAAAGTTCTTGATATACAATACAAAATCAGTCATTTTGTGCATTCTGCTCATGTCCAAGCTTTCCTTCTCACTCTTTTGCTCTTTTTGTCCTACTAAACTAATTGGAATATATTAGGTGTACAACTTTTATCTTTGTGACTAACTTGTTTTATTAAAATCAAAAGCCCTCATCATTGATGCTTCATCAGGAAAAATCCAATTAATTGTTATGGTGTAGACGCTATTTCTCTGAAAAGTTTTTTATTATTCTTATTTATTTTTAACTTTCCCAAACTAGCTTAGGAGTCCAATCTATGCTCATTCTTGGTTATTAGTTACCATACTACCAATTATTCATCTGTCTTTTCCCCAAGACTACACCTTCCTTGTGGTCTGGGGCCATATCTTACAAATTTGTGCATTTCTATTTCCCAGCACAATGCCTGCTACTTAGAAGGAGAGAGAATAAAAGTTGCAGTAAACTTGAATGAATGAAAAAATAATTGTATTAATTAAATCCTGCTGGGGAGTGAGTAGGCAATAAACCAGTTCAAATATAGAAAAGAAAATACCTTTGAAATAAAATGTGGCATAGGAGGACTGTGAAATTAAAACAAAGATGGGATCATAAATCTTAGTCTAACTGGATCAAATCGGGAGCCGTCTCACTTTCTATCACGCAAGTGCAAAGCAGCAGCCACAGCTGCCTTTTGCTTGAAATCCAAATGTAAGAAGAGTTTTCGTTGCTGGCTCATTGCACTAATAACTGCAGATTGCTAATAATTGAGGATATCAGCGTCTAAATGTGCAAGCTAGGCTGATCAGATCAAAACACTTACAAACAAGACTAGAAAAAAGAGTACAGTAGAATTCAAAATATTCCTTAGTAGAGTAATTCTAGCCAGTCAGGGACTCAAATGCCTGGTGATTAGATCTAAGTAGTTCATGCTGAAGGGGAAATACTGGATAAGAAAACAGGGCAAGACATAAATCTCCCTTCAGGATAAGGGATCTTATATTATGGTTCTGAAACTCTCTAGTCACATAACTTGAGATAAATCACTTTATCTTCCTCATCTTTAAACTGGAAATAACAAAATCTCTTCTGCTAATTGCCTGTGATGTTTTGAGGCTCAAATGAGGGCCAGGGCAGAGTTCTTGATAAAGCCAAAGGTGTGCCCTTGTATAAGATGACATGGTTTCTCCTGTTAAAAGACCTCACTTCCAAACAATATCTAGGGAAGTGAGATTAAAGCAGTGATTCTCTGTGAGTGTGTCATCACTCACAGAGATAACACACTCACAGAGAATGTGGAGCGTCTTTTAGAGACCTATCATTTTTAGTAGGTAACAATGGGAGGAGCTACTGGCATTAGATGAACAGAGGCCAGTAATGTTAGCAGCCCAACAATGGGTAGAACAATCCAGTTTAATGGAGAATTTTAAATGTAGAATTTTGTTTAATGATAAAATAATGAAGAATGTCTAGCCTATTGCAAGACTTTATAATATCTTGTTTTTCTTTTTTCCCCCCAAGATTTTCGCCTTACGGCACATGTGCTCACCAGGAAGAGAGAGACAGAGACAGAGACAATGAGAGGGCAAGTGAGAAATCACCTCATCAGGGGAGATGGCCACACCACAATCCCTCCTCCTACATTCCCCTCCCAGGATCTTGGGCACTCCTGCACATGTACCCTGTGTGAATTTCAAGTCACTGGGTCTGGGACTCGAACCAGGGTTGACCATGTGGGAGCAAAACAACATAACCACTATGCCTTCTTCTGGCCCCAATTTGACAATATCATAAAGTTAAAAAAAAAAAAATCCCTTAGTTGCCAGGGACTGAAATGAGGGCCTCTGCAAATATTCATCGACTGCACAAGAATGCCTGATCATGAGGCCAAGTTAAGTTAAAGTCTAGCCAAGTTAAATCTGTGCCCTGGATCAGGGATATATCCAGAAGGAGAGGATGATTTTTAAGCATTCACTCAAAGGTGCAGATAGAATTTAACTCCATTATATATACAATCATTTTCCTTTTTTTTGGTATTGATTTAGTATACTTTGAATTTTCAGAAACGTGACTACCACCTAGGCAATATTGCAAATCTAGGGATAATGTATATTGGTTTTTGGAAAATCTAACTTTTTTTTAACTTAAAAAAAAAAAAAAAACACATTCCTGGGACCCAGCAGTTAGCTAGACTCCCATGTAGTCGACCGTGGTTCGCATCCTGGACCCGGTGGCTTAAACTCACGCTGAGCTCGTGTGTGTACGTGCCCAAGATCCTGAGAGGAGAATGGAGGAGAAGGGATTGCAGTGTGGCCATCCCCCCTGGGGGGTGATTTCTCGCTTTCTGTCTCTCTGTCTCTCTCTGTCTGTCTGGCGAGCACATGTGCCATATAGCAAAAAAAAAAAAAAACAAAAAAAAAAACACATTCCAATGGCTATGCTTATCATGCTATTTGAGATATCAATATTTCTATATGTAGCTACCTGTCTATGATCTAGCTATTATGTTTGTGTGTGTGTGTATACATTTTATATATATATATACTCAGTTGAACATAATTTCTGACAATCAGTAGTTACCTGATACATTTTATTTTCTTGTTTTTTTTCCCAGTACAATCTTGAATATTTATTCAATATTATTAAAAAGGCAAAGGTTTTCCCACTCGATCACCTCATTGCCATTAATTAGAAATAATTCTTCATTTTTCCAAAAAGATGGAATATATTTTAGATAGGACTGAGGTTATAAGTGGATTTGAGGAAAATCAATATGCTAACAAATGTTATGCCAGTGTTTTGGCAAGGAAGATAATATATTCCCAGAGCTAAATATTCCATATTTGTTGTTGCAAGGGTGATTATTTTTTTGACTAGCACACTGCCAGTCTAGAGCAAGTGACTCAGCCTTTGTAGTTTGGGAGAAAAAGATATTAACTCTGAATTATCTCTAAAGAGCTTTTCATAAGGTTCTCTTTTCTTTTTTTTTAAACCTTACCAGAGAGCATACATGCTTACCAGAGACAGACAAAGAGAGGGAGAGTGAGAGCGTACCCACTATGAAGATGATCATGCCACAACCCTTTCTCCTCTATTTCTCCCTGTTTGGGGGATTTGGGACACATAGGCACATGTGCCCAGTGTGTTTATCAATCCACTGGGTCCAGGACTCAAATTACAAAGTCAGCCATGTGGGAACCAGCCATCCTAACCACTATGCCATTGACTGCCTCCCCCAACCTGAATCATTCTTAATGTAACTACAAAGCACTGCTTTAGAACATTAAATCTTTTTAAAATAATTCAAAATATTGGGAGGAGAGGATCACAGCGACATTAATAAAAATTCTCAATGCTCCTATCACACAATATACAGGAAAAAAATTCCAGGTCAACAATGAAGCAACAAAAGAAGAAATGTTTACATTATATTGGTTAGAGACAGACTTTGTACTTCTCATCCCTAAGGAAAAACCATTCAAATCTAGCAGGATGCAAGGACAAGCCAGTGGAGGACTCATGTATTTATACAGAACATTGTGATATGTCACCTTATGGAACATACTCTAGCCATACAGAAAAATTTACTTGAGTAAGTCATAGAGAAAATGGGATTTTGGTGGAGAAGAATTTTCTCAAGGAAGAAAAGTCATGTTAACAGGGACTTCTTCAGCAAAGCAAAGGTGTATGAAAACATTTAGAATCATAGCCAAGATAACACAGATTCAAAATTCCAGCTGCTGGTTTATTCTGGTAATTACAGTCACATAATAACAGTCATTACTGTATCACTCATTAAATAATTACTAATTCTTCTGTAGGCTTTGCAGTGGCGATTTAAGGCAAAATCTGTGTCTCACGGAAAGGATAAAAGAGAAATGGACTCTATAAAAGAATCCCAAAGCAGAGGACTAATAGGATAAAACATATTGTTCCCTGAACTGGCATCTTCTAACAAAGAGATACGGTAATGCCAGGGTATTCTAGATGCAACTTGGTTATGCTAAATGAGGTGATCCTTACGCCTATGCTTCTCAACTTTCTAGAGCATGAACATGCACAAAGTCTAAGTGTGTTTGAGATGGGGTGGAATGTGGCAATTCTGTGCTGATATGGCACCTGCGGGTTCTGTGTATAAAGATTACCACAGTTTGGGACCAACAGATGGTGTAATGGTTATATCGCTGGACCCTCACCTAGTCGACCGCAAGTGAATCCTGGACCTAGTGGCTTAAAACTCACACCAGGTGTATGTGCGTGTGTGCCCAAAGCCCAGACAGGAGTATGGAGAAGGGTTTGCAGGATGGCCGGCCCTTTCAGCAGGTGATTTCTTGCTTTCTGTCACTCTGCTTCTCTCTGTCTTTCTGGCAAACACATGAGTCATATAGCAAAAAGCTCTCAAAAAAAAAAAAAAAAGAAAGAGAGAGAGAGAGAGATTACCACAGCTAAATTTGTGCCAGGCCTTTGAGGGAGAGCCAATGATTTAAAAATCATCATAATAAATTCATATTTAAGGGAAAAATATTTAAATTCCAGCTCTGACATTTCTCTCCTTGAGTAACATATTAAATCTAAGTCTGTTTTCTCTTATCTATAAAATAGAGATAAAATATTACTATCTAGGGGACCAGTAGTTAGCATAGTGGCTATGTCACTGGACTCCCATGTAGTTGACTGAGGTTCAAGTCCCAGACCCGGTGACTTAAAACTCATGCCAGCGTGTGTGCATGTGTGCCCAAGATCCCAAGAAGAGAATGGGGAGGAAGGGATTGAGGTGTGGCTATTCCCCCTGTTGGCTGATTTCTCACTTTCTGTCTGTCTTTCTGGTGTACTATCTACATTGTAATATTAATTTGATTATATTAATTAGTATTAAAATACCTATTAATTTTTTAATGTAAGATATTTTCTGTTGCATATATCCTTTATGTATGTCCTCTCCTACCCACAGGGGTATTATATCTATGTATTTGGGGTTTTTAAAATTATTTTTTATTTTATACATTAATCACTATACATCACTTTTGCTTGTAAACTCAATTTACCCAATGTGAACACACTACACACCAGTCCATTTGAGGATACAAAACACATTACCTTTTTAGGCATGAGCAGAGTCAGGTAAACTTCGTGATGGAGTGTGGCAAAGAGAATTTAATCATAATACAGAAATTTGGGAGAAAAAGGAGGAGTATATGTTCATGTTGCTTATTTAGAAAAAGGGAAAACAGGGAAAGAAATTTAAAAGGATGCAATGACATGGAACTGAATGTTGTCCTAACCTCCGAGATGTGCAAAGCGAACTGATAAATATAAACTGTCAGAGTACTTTGAACTATCAAAGCTGTAGTACAAGTGACATCATCAAGCTGTGGTTTTTGAGACACTATAATGCTCAACAGAAAACCTGGCAGACGCTGAAGAGTGTAATGTACAGATCTCCTAAAGCTGGTGGCAGAAAACAGAGCAATAGTCTCAGAGGCTGAGATGAGAAACCCATGCCTGTGCAATGATGATAAGCAACGTGGCTGAGTATTTTCAAAGATTTGGATTCTTTAGGGATTTTTTTGCAAAATGGAGAATTAATTCTTCCTAGAATTTTTAGTTTGTTTGCATTTCTGGTTAGTTAAATCTCTTTCTTTAAACATAGGTCATTCCAAGTAGTAAAATTTGGGCTTAGAAACATTTTCCTTCCCATAGTAAAATAAAGTTCACAGAAAATGAGGCAAAACAGCTTGAAATGTTACCATGATTATTTATTGGAGTTTAATCAAAGTCCAACCCATATGACATTTTGAGACAAAATAGGAAAAAAGAGATTCCCTGGAAGTCTTTATAAACTCTCCTGGCCCAGCTCAAGCTATCATTAAATAAAATGTGCCAAAAGTCACAAAAGACACAAACAATCTCAGACCTGTGAATTCGTTTTCTTATGCCAAAAAAAAAAAAACTGCATGCAATTTGCATTACTTTTTCTATTTTACACATAGGGAAGTTTAGTAGCAATAAAATCTTGAAAAGTGCAGTCTTGAAAGCTACAATGTGGATATGATTCAAATTTAAGCTATTCACGGCTGCATGTATAAGAAAAACTCTTAAAGTCGGCCCTGTTTGTTATCATTGATTTTTCTCCTCCATAATCCTAAAGTGAAAACTTCATAACTATTGGTAGTGTATACTAGGCATTTCTAATGCAGCTCTTCTGTTTGCCTTTTTCTCCCTCTACCTACAGTTTGCCTTGTTGCTTAGAATCTAATCTCACAGATAGCATCTGAGCACAGAACCCACTGAGAATGAACGCCTCCTGCCTGTGTCATCAGGCAGTCATCCTTAAGCAAGCTGGAGCAAAGGTATACTTGAACAACGTTATCATGATCTTCATTTATGGGAATAATAAAGACAAGAAAAAACTGTATAAGTTAAAATTATTATAGAGAAAGTAAGTTAAAAAAAGAGCATAAGTTCAAATATGTGTATGTGTGTAGATATATTTAGTTTTTTTGTATTAGGGTGCATGCACTCACCAGAGAAACCCAGTGAGAAAGTGCTAAATCATCCCCACAGGGGGAATTATCACAATCCTTTTTCCTGCATACTCTTCTCAGGATTTGAGGCACACATGCATACATGCCCAGCATGATTTTCAAGCCACTGGATCCAAGACTTGAACCACATAGAAATGGTTGCACACGGAAACCCAGTGGAAATGGTTGGTTGCATGGAAATCCGGTGTCTTAAGCACCACACCACCTGGCCCCATACACATACACATATTTTAATTTTGTGTATGTAAAATTTGAATAAGACTTGTATTGTTTTAAAACTATTTTAAAAGCTTTAATTAAAAATTTGACACTTCCCCATGACACTAAATATATTGTCAAAATAATCTAATTTTTATCCATTTAGAAAAGTAATACATCTCAAAAAAGAATATTTGTAAAACAAATATTATAAATAAAATACTCATACAGCACCATAATACTACTACATACATATGAAAACAGATACCTAGTTTCTTACCTTCAGTATTATGTATATAGCTATATTCATATAAGAACATACAAATACAGCTATGTAAATATACATATATGTTATATTTCAAAAATGAGATATGAAGTAATTATTTTAGGTAACATGATATTTTTATCAAATGACATCATAAGACCATATAATCTAAAACTTTCCATCTTATTCATACATATCACAATATATGTTAAGATAGTTATTAAATCTATATCATAGTCTTTATTACTATAAAGTTATAAAAAAATATGAGATTTAAGGAGGAAAGTGCCCCTACCTCAGTTTTCTCTCTCGGAGTTAGTGTGATGACAATCTGGCCTTGTCACTTTTTATATATTCTAGAATTAGCTTATCAACTTGCATATAAAGTTTTGATTGTTGATAAGTTTTGATTGAAATCACCTTAAATCTGGAGAGAATAAAGGTCTTTAAGATATTTATTCTGGGAACAGCAGTTAGCGTAATGGCTGTGTCGTTGGACTCCCACGTAGTCGACCGCGGTTTGAGTCCCAGACCCGGTGGCTTAAACTCACACCGGGTGCATGTGCATGCATGCCCAAGATCCCGAGAGGAGAATGAAAGAGAAGGGACTGCATTGTGGCCATCCCCTCTGGGGGGTGATTTCTCCCTTTCTGTGTCTCTGTCTCCCTCTCCTTTTTTCTGTGAGGTTACCGTTCCCTAAAGAAAAAAAAAAAAAAAGAAAAAGAACTCTCAAAAAAAAAAAAGATATTTATTCCTAAATAAATATCACCCTAAATATTCACTTGGTGAATCTCTCCATTAGTTTTGACTCTGCCAAAGTCTTTTTTTCTTTTTAAATTTTTCCAGAGCGTATGTCCACTCACTGGAGAAAGACAGAAAAAGAGAGAGAGTAAAAGAAGAAAAGTGAGAAAATACCTCCATAGAAGATGTTCACACCACAAACTCTTCTCCTCCATGTCTTCCTCCTTTTGAGATTTTGGTCACACATGAACTTGAGCCTGGCATGTTTTTCAAGCCACTGGATCTGAACCAAACTACTTGGTCAGCCACGTGGGATCTGGGGCCCCAGCGATCTAGGGACCCAGCCACCATGCCATTGGCCGTCACAGGTGTCAGTATTATATTAGCTTTTACAGCACTAAGATATTTCACTGAACATAAGATGTCACTCAATCTGTACGATGCACCATTATTGTATTACTATTGTTAATAAAAATAAAATCGGGCTGCCCCGTGGCTTAGTGATTAAAAGAGCTGGAGTCCACACAACTGACCAAATATCTCAAATCTCAGCCTCCTAGCTTGAAAATCATGCTGGGAGCATGTGTGTACATACCCCAAATCCTGATGGGTTGGAAACATAGAGGGGAATGGGTTGCAGGGTGATCATGCCCTGCCAGAGAGTGCTTTCTTCCTCTCCTTGTCTTTCTGTCTTTTTCTGTCATGAGTATGCACTTTTTAACATTTTTTTTTTAATCATGTTAAGCTAGCTGTACAGTACAGTGCAGTACCTTGGGAATCACATTCCACATGGTCAACTGCCATTCAAATCCTGTCCAATGGTCTGAGAAATACGCAGGGCATTTGTGCATGCATGCCAAAATATTAATGGAATAGATAAATGGAAGAAATAGGTGGGCCAGCAGGTGGTGTGGTGGTCAGGGCAGCTGGACTCCCACATGGCTGATAGCAATTCGAGTCCTGGACCCAGTAGCTCGCTTTCTCACTTTCCTTCTCTCTTTCTGTTTCTCTCTGATCAACTTCAAAAGACAACAACAACAAATAATGACAATGAATTTAAAAAAAGAAAAGGAAAGGAAAGAAAATAAAGGAAAAGAAAAAAGAAAAGAAAAGGAAAAAGAAAAGAAAAGAAATAGGGTTTCTTTTCCACCTCACTGGAAGATACATTCTCTCTTTCATAAGC
>NW_006206691.1:459333-478510 GCF_000334495.1 Tupaia belangeri chinensis
AAACTCATATGAATTAAACTCTAACAGGATGCTTTTTTCTCACATAAACTATAAGATGAGTCTGTCCCAGCCATGGCGGCCCAGGCAGCATTTGCTATTGTGCCACTGTTATGCTGGAGTCACTTGAAAAGAACTGGGGTTTGAATTCTTGGTTGAACTGAATTTGCTGCGCACTCTCATAGGAGCACCTCATAATCTGTCTGGCCAGAAGGCTGGGGGAGGATTGCAGTATGGCAAGATCCTGTTGGGGTCCCTGTCACTCTCTTTTTCTTTCTTTCTCTTTACCTTTCATCTTTGATCAGTAAACAATCCTAAAAAAATATGGCATTATGATGCAATTTTTAAAATGTTAGCATTTGGACAAAAGTGAAACTAAAAATATTCTAAACTTTCCTTCCTTTTCTGTTTGCTAAAGCAATCTGTATAAACAGCAATTTTCAACTTCTGGAAGGTTTGGTAAACTAACCTCTGCAACCAAATATTATCATGTGGAAAATAAAATATATTTGCTTATTAATAAAACCTATCTGAAATTTAAAATTTTTCTTCATAAGGATCCTTAATTTATATATATAGAGAAATATATATAAATATGAATTTATAAGTATATCTATACATACATATCAGAGGACTTAAAAAAGATTATGAAAACTGAATTAAAGTATCAGTTATTTTGGTGCAAAAAACAATTAAAATTCAGGCATAGGGTTTTCATTATTACACATTCCCCATGAACTTTTAGAAGACTCCTTGTATTTATACAGAGTAATAATAATATAACATTTAGTAATTTTTGGTCTGTGTCAATAAGATAGGTTGATACTTCTGTATATTATTTTCTGAATTTTCTGGCTGGATGATCAAGACAAATGTTGGGAAAATTCTAAGATCTAATTCATTCTGAGTATGCAAGAGGCTGAATTGATCTAAGAGATTGCTTCAGTATAGGATTTTATGGTAGACTGTAAAGGACATATTTAGAAAATAATGAGTTCAATGAAGTCATACATACTTTTTGTGAATATGAGGAATAGAAAAAGGAAAAGAAGCTGTCTTATAAGAAATAGTCATGCTGAGCAGATCCAGGTTTTACAAAGGTGAAGCAGAAATGGCACAGTACTGAGAAAGAACAAGGACATAGAGATGTTACTGATATTTTAACCTGGATGACTATGAGGTCAAGATGTGAATAAGTTACCAATTCATTGCCAAGGAAGTTATAAATAAAAGGAAGATGAAATCAGGAAAATATAGATTTAGTTATTAACTTTTTGAGGTCACCAGTTAGAATAAATAAAAGCTGGCCTGGGTTTGAAAAGAAGAAAATTGAACTAATCATAGGTGAGAGATCTAAACTGACAGTTCACACGTGTCTTAATCCCAGAGCATGAAGAGAAGGAAATAAAAAAAATGGCCTCTATCCACTAGATATGCCTAAGAAAATAATGTTCTTGGGGACCAGCAGTTGGAGTAATAGCTATGTCACTGGACTCCCATGTAGTCAACTGCAATTTGAGTCTTGGACCCAGTGACTTAAAACTCACGCTGGGCATGTGTGCCTGCATGCTCAAGATCCTGAGAGGAGAATGGAGGAGAAAGGATTCCAGCGTGGCCATCCACCCTGGGGTGTGATATCTCGCTTTCTGTCTCTCTGTCTCTCTCTGTCTGTCTGGCAAGTGCACGCACCCTATAGCAAAAACCTCTCAAGAAAAAGAAAAAGATGTTCTTGATTCTATGATGTTTATTCAGTTACTGTAGCAATCTCTCTCAAAGATTTAAACAAAGTTTTTGTATTTAACACATTCTCAGTAATCACTGTTAAATCAGTACATAGTTCATGCATTCTATAAATTAGACATTCTCTAATCAACTAATATATATCTCATTTCAGTTTTCCTTCTCACCATATACACATTCCCATGAATGTGAAACACTGAGTAATATAGAAGTTAGGATATAAGCATGATAAAATTTAAAATCAATTACACAATTTTCACAATTTTACTTGAGAGTGACAGTATCCTCATACTGATCTTGGCAGTACTGGCATCTGTCACCATTAATAATTAGTGGGTGTCATTTTATGAGTCTAAGAAGCTAGTGAGATTATACTACCCTCTTTCTGATCTAGCAAGTATTATTATTCTTAGTGATGATTCAAGAGTTTTTGTTGTCAAAGTGCTTATTGTAGGGACCAGCAGATAGCGAAATGATTATATTGTTGGACTCCCACCTAGTCAACCACAGTTTAATCCTGGAACAGTGACTTAAAACTCATGCTGGGTGCATGCATACCCGAAATCCAAGAGGAAAATAGAGTAGGGATTGTGGCCATCTTTCTTTTATACATTAAATCACCTTACTTAGCTTACAAAGTGAATATTCCAACATGTGTACATTTCTCACCAGTCCAGTTCACCATACTAGAAAGCTATTTTCAATACATAATAATTCATTTCTTTGTCCCATAAATGCCTTGCCTTTCTATTTTCCTCCTTCCTCAGACTCTACTCCTTCACCCACACTCTTCCCACACTGTATCTTGTATTCACAACCATTTACTTAATGTCTATAACCTTTAGCCAAAAAATAAAAATAAAAAAGTTAATTAAAAGCAACCTGCCTTCAAAACTAAACCCTGAGCTAGAACTAAACTGTATTCATATGTTATTCAACTTATAAAGTTAAGTAGGTGGTATGAAGTTTGTGTTAGTGTATTCCTAAGTGTACTTTCTAAGAAAATGTTTTGAAGCTTAGTTTCCATTGAAAGTGTAATGCATTTGGCCTAAACCTAAAGGCTCAAAATTCAACTTTCAGCTACAATAAAGATCTTGAGGTATGAAAAAAAAATGCTTATTGTAGGGGGGGACCAGCAGGTGGCATGGTGGTTAAGACACTGAACACTCCCACATGGCTGATGACAATTCAACTTCTGGACCCAGTGGTTTGCTTTCTCATCTCTCTCTCTCTCTCTCTCTCTCTCCCTCTCCCTGGTCAATTAAAATAGATGACTGTGGGACACAGATGGCATAGTGGTTATTTAACTGGATTCCCATGTTGTTGACCGTGATTTGAGTCCCAGACCCAGTGGCTTAAAACTCATGCCAGGCGCATGTGTGTGCATGCCCAAAATCCTGAGAGGATAATGGAGGAGAAGGGATTGTGGTGTGGCCATCCTCCTTGAGTAGTGATTTGTGGGAAGCTGCACACCAGCGAGCCTGTCGAGGTTTCTCAGAGAGCAAACAGTTACCATGATTGGTTCCCTTCCAAAAGGGTCGGGACAGTGATTTATCACTTTCTGTATCTCTCTCTTACTCTACCCCTCTCTCTCTCTCCAGGGAACACACACACCTTATAGTAAAAACCTCTCTAAAAAAAGAATGAAAAAATAAAATTAAATAAATAACTCTTTGAAAAATGCTTATTATATTACACACATACATGACTGGATAATTAATGTTTGGGGCACTGTCCTGTACTTTCAGGATGTTTAGTATCACCTTTATACCGTTACTCATCAAATATCAGTAGTGACAGTTTTGACTAGCAAAACATTTCCATCATATGTCAAACATCCCTTGGGGGTCAAATTAATGCAATGGTTCTTTATTTAAGTCCAACTTTAGCCTATACCATTTGAAATGAACCACTTGAGTATCTTAGTGATATATAAATTAATATAAAGAATAACATTAGCTTTTACTTTTTTTTTTTTGAGAGGTTTTTGCTATAAGGTACATGCACTTGCCAGCCAGACAGAGAGAGACAGAGAGACAGAAAGCAGGAAATCACCCCCCGGGGGATGGCCACACCACAATCCTTTCTCCTCCATTCTCCTCTCGGGATCTTGGGCACACATGCACACACACGCGCTTGGCGTGAGTTTAAGCCACCGGGTCCAGTACTCGAACCACAGTCGACTACGTGGGAGTCCAGCGACATAGCCATTATGCTAACTGCTGGTCCCCAAGAATAACATTAGCTTTTTAGATCATTCAATGAAATTAAACTATTTGAAAATTCTACCTAAATAATGCAATGATGTTTAGGGTTCAAATAGAGACTTAAAATATCACAAAAAATAATATTGTCATTTAAAAATGATTTTTAAAAAGAGGCATTGCCCAAATGAATAGCATAGGAGTTAGAGGATGTGCAAAGAATTGGGTATTATTTCTGTATAAAATGTGTTGTGTATGGTAGGATTTGAGTGAAATCAAAGGTTTCCACTAATCACATTCACTATTTGCTAGCACTAAACTTTTTTTTGATACATAATGACTTTTAATTTTTTGTGAAATGTGTGTAAGTACCTTGAAGCCAAGAGGTTGAAAAAGTATAAAAATGAAAAAAATGATTAGCATAATTAGTTATCAAAAGAGGCGTTATAATATAGATGTCACAATATAGCCCCGGACTTGGAATTAGAGTATAGATATGAATTGTGATTCTTGCCTTCACTGAGTAGGAAACAAAGGATGAACCACATAACTTTCATTACAAGGTGAATAAAAACACAAGCTTCACAGTAGGAAAATTCAATTTGAAAATGTATGTATTAGTACACAGTGCTTCCTCATAGTTGGCTCAATTATTATAAGGTAAACTTGAATCTGTGTCTGAAAAGGATAGAAACTATGTGACCATGAAGAAAAGTGATATTTCTATTGTTATTTTTCTTCTATAAGAAATAAGAGACAAAAACTTTATATAGTCCCAGTGCAATTGAAAAAAAAGATAATATATACAGTACTTAAAACAGAATTAAAAACTGCATTTGGCTTTAAAATTAAGTCTGTAGGGTTTTAGCACTGTTCCTATGGTGTTCCTTTGAATACTGCTACAAATAAAATGTGGTTAAGAAAGTAAGCTGAATCTTCTAATTACTTCAGTTGAAGGCTATGAAAATGATATATAAAGTGATGACAGTTTTCAGTCATTAAGGATGCAAGTATAAACAGGAATTTTATGAATGTCCTAACACTCCTGAGAACGACATCTATACTTCATTATTCATAAATAATTTTTCGTGTTGGGAAAATGTATTGTTGTCTATGTAATTTGGATTGTATATTCAGTTATGGATTTGATATTCTGGCATAATTTATTTATAGTTAAAGAAAGTCACAGTCTTTTCTTTCCCTTTATTGCTGTTTATTTTCAGGGGAAATTTCCACTAAATTAATTCTTAGGTCAGAGGATAGTCTCTTAGTCTTACTATGCGTTATGTATACTTCCAAAACTGCTAGAACCTGTAGAGTCGTGGTCTGTTTCAATCTATTAGTGCATGATTCTTAGACAGTTTAATACATATATCTTCTTAGTTGAAATCTTAAAATCTCAGGATGGTTGAAGAAAAGAATGTCCTTAGTATTTGGAATGATGACTAAAATAGTCTGAGAGAAAAAAATGATAAAATATGCTATTATACAGCCATTGGTAGGTATATTTTTTAAAGAATTATTTTATTTAACTTTTATTTACTTATTTATTTGACCAGAGGGAGACAGAGTGAGAGAGAGAGGTAAAGTGAGAAAGCAAGCCTCCAGGTCTGGGACTCAAACTGCGGTTGGCCATCTGGAAGTCCAGTGCCCTTAACCACCATGCCACCTGCTGGCCCTGCTAGATATATTTTTATATATTATATAACTTACTATATTTTAACATGTAAATATGTATTTATGTACAATATATTATGGTGACTATAGTCAACTGAATATCAGAAGTTATTTTGTCATAAGAAATCCTTAAAATCTCTAAATTTCTACAACTTAAAAACTGAAAAAAAAAGACCATAAAATTGACATCACTCTTAAAACTCTAAAGCTTTAAGAAACTATACCTTACTACTATCAACATAACCACAACAACTGTCATCATCATCTAACATTTCCAGAGCATTGTTTATCAGGCTTGTGCTATATTTGTGTGAACAAAGCAGTCTGAGCACATAGAATGTAATTGAAAATGCAAGGGCTTCTGTGAGAGTTCCAAATGCAAAACAAAGAGAGTGGATCCTACTGCTTAGGGGCAAGAAAGAGAACCTAGACTCAATGTGGGACACTTTGAAGTCCTGCAATTCATTAGCCAGGGTCAGAAACATTTATATGACTGTCTTGCAACAAGCAGAATAGAAATATTACATTTGTTTTCTCTCTTAGGCTCCTTGACTTTTACCTCTAAATTTATAACTCAGTATTAGATTTCAGAAAAACAACATGTGGTTTTCTTCTCCATTTCCTATGCTGCTGTTAATATTTTTTAGTATAATGGTATACATGACAGGTTCTCAAAACCCTAAAGCATCGTAAATTTAACTGATAAAATTTTGGATCCTCATTCTATTCCTAGACCTTGAAATCCCCTGAATATACTGACATTTGATGGTCATTTCTTTCTCTTGAGAACTTTATTTAATGTGAGAAGGAACTTGGATTAAGTGACCCAGGAAGTCTTTCTGTGATTTAATTGCTTTTATTGACCTAATTAATTTAAAAAGCTTAATTATGAAATCACACGAGTGCTGTGTGAAGTCTGCAAAGTACCATTCAATGACATCCAGATGCAAAATGCACCAGTAGCTTTTCCACCTAATTAACAAAATAAACCGAATAGATTTACGGTACAAAGTCTGAATCCTAACTAAAATAACTTTACTTCTCCTACGTTTCCATTGAAATGGTAATAGAAATTTTATTTTTAAAAAATGTATCCCTGAACGATCATTGAAAAGTTACCATCCGTTCTAGTTAACTATTGGTTCAGAATAATAATAATAATAATTAAAAAACCTTCAAAGTTAACGGTTCAAAACAATATCAACTATTTTATTTTTATCTCATGGGTCTGTAGTTTCCTAGGCTCAGGTAGGCAGTTTTCTCTTAGAATGTCATTTGTTTGCTGTCAGATGGTGCAAGGGCTGGGTCAACTGAAGGCTCACTCACTCCCCTGTCTTCTACCTGGGATGTGAAGATTCAAGCAGCTGGCGAAACTAGAACTGACTAGAGCACCCTGGAAATCCTTTCCTACCTTGGTGTTCATTTTACAAGACAGCAGCTTTGGTGTCACTGGGTTTGTGGCAGCAGCTCAAAGCTTCTCAGCTCATGTCCAATAGAAAGAGCCTGGCAGAAGTTGTATCACCGTTACGATCAATGTCACAGAGAGGAGCCCCTGCCACATTTTATTCTTAGGAATCACAAAAAGCATCAGTTTAATAGGGAGGGAAATAAAGTCCCTTTCTTATAGGGGATCACATGACTCTCCAAGTGCAGGCGAGCTAGAAAAAAAATGTGTGGCTATTATTGGTTAAAAACAACCTATCAAACCATCCTCAGGGAAGAAATTTCATATCCAAATCTGAAGCACGTACTGGAAAGACTAAACAGAGGGGAGAACCTACACGTGTGATTTCGACACATTTGAAGAAAAAAGAAACATATCCAAGATGCTAGTGGTACCAGGTATTAAAAATCTCTTCACAGACTCGCCAGGTACTAATTACTTTCCTCATATTATCAATTCACATATTCCTTGGGTTTGTTCTTGACTGTTCAATATATTTTTTTAACTTGTATCATTGCAAGCATGCTGCTTAAAGTACTACAGTCTTTTTAAAATAGTTTATACCTGCTATTACAAAATCTTCATTGTTTGTTTTCAGAATAATTTTAGTCCATTCTTAGATCAGCAAATGTCCAGAATGTTGAATGGGAAATTCTACTACTGAATGAGTAATTAAAGTAAAATGAATTTTTAGGTTTTTTCTTTTTTTTTTCCCTCCTGGCATTCTATGATTCTAGGGAGAAATACAGTAACTGGTGAAATTCCTCTCTAGACAATGAGAGACAACATGAAAAAATTAAAACTGTACAAGCTTACAGGCAAACAGAAACACGGTAAATCACTTTGACAAAGTGTGTGTAAAACTTAGTTTTAAAGTTAGTAAAATTAAAAAGCAACAAATACATCACCATATGATTTTCATGAATCATGAAATGTCTGAAAAATTAACAATCTGGAGTTATCTATAGGTAGCTATAGATGGATATAGATATATAACTTAAATGATATGAAAGAATTAGTATTCACATTGGTGTTATTGCTACTGATTAGCTGACTGATATAGTTACATGACTTTTTAAAAATTTTGCTATAAGGCGCATGTGCTCAACAGAGACATAGGGAGGGAGAGAGAGAAAATGACAAAGGATTCCCCATGGTGGATGGTCACACTGTGATTCCTTCTCGTCCATTTTCTTTATGGGACTTTCAGCAGGCACGCACACGCCCCTGGTGTTTGTCAGGCTCCCAGGTCCAAGACTTGAATGGTGCAGTTGGTCATGTGAGATCTAGCCTCCTTAACCACCATACCATTGACTGGCTTAGTTATATGGTGTTTTATTTACATGTAGAAGAAATCCACTGACCCTTAAATTCTGTGAAACAAAGTTCCAGTGCACTTAAATTGTGTAACATAACATTTTTTAATTGCTAGAGGGCATGTGTGCTCACTAAGGGGAGAGAGAGAAAGAGAGAGAGAGGCAAAGAGAAAGAAAGCACCCCCAATGAGACATGGCTACACCACAGTATTTTTTCCTCCATTTCTCCATCTCCTCACAATTTTAGGCACACACACACATACCTGAAGTTTTCACAAGCCACCAGGATTTGAACAATACTCAACCACCTGGGATTCGGCTCACTATATATAGGACTTAACCACTATGATACAGGTCCAGGCCTGTAATGTACTTGTTAAACTATGCTCAGTATGTCTACAAGTAATCATAAGATCTGAAGGGTTGATATGATTGAAACGAAAGCAAAAGATGGACAAATAAGATAAGGAAACAGATCATATTTGAGAAGAACTTATTTCATATAGCAGACAATCATAAACACTTCTGAATGTGAATTGTTGTTATCTTCATTTAATAAAAAAGAGAGCGAAAGTTCAGAGAAGAAATAAAATATGAAAGGGTGCATGTGTGTATACACACTCACGCACACACACACACACGCACATACACACCCTGAATCAAGACATTCAGATTGTCAAGTCTAATCTCAATTCTATTTTACTTCACCCTCACTTTCCTTAATTTTAGTTATATTATTGTTATATACATTTTTTAATTTTCTATAGAACATGCGCATTCGAGAGAGAGAATGTGAGAAAGCAAGTCACCAGGTCTGGGACTTGAACCACAGTCAGCCATATGGGAATCCAGTGCATTAACCACCATACCACCTGCTGGACTCTCCCTGTCACTTTCAAGAAGTGGTATTATATGCGTATATAACTTAAAAGGGGAAATTCTGAATTTTATTTGTATTTCTCTTATCTTTAGTGTTTTGAAATAAATTTCTTTTTAATGTCAATGTTATATATAATATAAATAAAACAAAGCAGATCACAAAAATAATTATAATATTCACTGCAATATTATCTGTCACACTCTTAGGTAATTTATGTAATTAATTCTAGACTTGCACCATTCAAAATAGTCACTAACCACATATAACTAATGAGCATTTCAAATGTGACTAGTCAAAATATGAAATATACACCAGATTTCAAAGATCTAGTAAATGAACATAGAATATGTCCTCAATATTTTAATATTGTTTATAAGCTGAAATGATAATACAGAGTTAAATATTTTGTTAAACTTAATTTCAGCTGTTCTGTTTTTCTTCTTTTTGTTTTTCTTTTTCTTTTCTTTTTTTTTTTTAGATTTTTAACATAGGATCTATGTGCTCACCAGAGAGATAGCAAGGCAAATGGAGAAATCATTGTGGGGGCAGCCACATTGCAATCCCATCTCCTCCATTCTCCTTCAGGATTTTGGGCACACATGCACACACGTCCATTGCAATTTTCAGGTTACTGGGTCCAGGATTCGAATGGCAGAGTCAGCCATGTGGGACCTAGTACCATAGCCACCACACCTCCTGCTGGCTTTCTTTTTACTTTGTAAATATGGCTACTGGAAGTGTAAAATCATGCATGTGCTGCCCACTGGACAGCACTTCAGATGAATGCAAAGGTTCCATACCAGAAGACTGAAGCATAAATGTGTTAAGTTCCTTGTTTGCTCTCATTACAAGTTAGAGGGATGGAACTAGCCACATTACTGTTAAGAATATATTTGTTCTGGGAACCAGCAGTTAGTGTAATGGCTATGTCGCTGGACTCCCACGTAGTCGACTGCGGTTCGCATCCCAGACCCGGTGGCTTAAACCTCACGCCGGGCGCGTGTGCGTGTGTGCCCAAGATCCTGAGAGGAGAATGGAGGAGAAGGGATTGTGATGTGACCATCCCCCCTGGGGGGTGATTTCTCGCTTTCTGTTTTTCTGTCTCAGTCTGTCTGGCAAGCGCACGCGCCCTATAGCAAAAACCTCTCCAAAAAAAAAAAGAATATATTTGTTGTTGTTATTATTATTATTGAAACTTAGTCTGTTAAGCAGGAAGTGCCCTTAAATATTGTCTAATCCAATTCCTGTATTTTACCATTTCAAGAAATTTAGACCGGAGTCTGCAAGACCATTCTGGAGGTAGAGTTAGAATTGAAATTCTCCACCTAGTGCTATTTCTACAGCATGACTCTACCATGAGATGCCATAATGCCTTACTGTACTCTATAATTCTAGTCAATATAGTGAATAATAAATATTGGGCTCTTGAAGGATCACTTCTATTTTTTTCTATTTTTGTTTTTTTTGTTTGAGAGATTCTTGCTTTTTTTGTTTTTGTTTTTTAGAGAGAGAGGTTTTTTTTTTTTTTGCTGTAGGACAAGTGTGTTCATGGAGACAGAGAGAAAAAAGTAAAAAATCAGTCCCTGGGAGGATGGTCATGTCACAATCCCTTCTCTTCTGTTCTCCTGGTATCTTGGGCGTGCATGCATATATACCCAGCATGAGTTTTAAGCCACTGGGTCTGGGACCCAAGTCCTATTCAGTCATGTGGGAGTCCAGAGACATAACTGCTATGCCATGTGCTGGCCCCAAAGATCACTTCTTGTTACTGAACTCAGTTCAGACTATTAATACACAGAATTACAGTTTGGACACTTCAGTGACTTTCTTTTATACATTAGGTCATCTGAAAAGTCATGATGTATTTTTCTGTGTTTTTCTATGCAAAAATGTGTCATGACTTTTCTGACAAGTGAATAATATTCTTTACTTCAAGCTATACTTGCAAAAGTTATCTGAAATCTAAGGAACAAACCAACAAAACACAGAAAGAGAACATTTTGACTCAGCTATAAAACTGAGATTTCCTAAGGGCAACACATTTGGCATATTGAAAAATAAAATGCACATACTGCAGTTGCAGATTTTATTTCCCTTCCTAACATTTAGATTATATAGCAATGATTCTTCCCAATGAAGAGACTGGAAGTCTTTGCTTTCTTTTAAGATTTGTTGGGTGGAGTTTCACTGTATAGGCCATTAAATACTGCTGAGTATGACCTCAGAATAACAAAAAAAGTGAAAATTATTATTTTACCACATTGGAATACCCAGTACTATTACAATATATAGAGAACTAACATTCAATAATAAGAGGAATTCATGTTTGGAGCCTAGATCCTGGCTTCACAGTTCCTCATATCCTTCTGTTGGGTAAACTGCTTAAATGTTTCTGTAACTCAGTCTCTTTTTTTAGGGAAAGTTAGGACTAGGCCCAGCAGTGGTGGCACAGGAGTAGCACAAATGTTCTTTAATGCTGGAAGGAAGTCACATGGAAGATCAGGGTTTGGTTCTGGGTGAACCTGTACATGCCAGGTATATGTACACATGTCCATGATCCAAGTTAGCTGGGAAAGGTTAAGGTGGGGACCAAGGTGTGAGACCCTGTCGAAGGCGCCTATTTTTATCTTATGAAATAAACATTTGTTTAAAACCATAGGTAGATATTTAGTATTTAAAATATCAGATATCTTTTAATGTTTTAGAAATATTTTAAAATATTTTCTTAATTTTTTAAAAAATATTGTTTTAAATATATTTAAAATAATTTTTTGAATAGCTAAGTATTAGCTCCTTCACAAGTATATCAAGAAAAGAGACAATTTGTGAACTTATGTAGCTTGTTACCTGACATAATATAGGCACTCATAATGTCAATTCACCATGAATGTATTCACATGTATACCAACCAGCTGCTTTTTAGCAAATCACTGAAACTTGGTGTTGATCTAAAGGAATGAGAATAATGGCATTTTTGCCATATATATATTTTTTTTTTCTGAGAGGTTTTTGCTATAGGATGCTTGTGCTCGCCAGAAAGACAGAGAGAAACATACAGAAAGTGAGAAATCACACACTCCCCAGGGGGGATGGCCACGCTGCAATTCCTTCTCTTCCTTTCTCCTCAACGGAGCTTGGGCACACACACACACACACACACATACACACGCACATGTGCCTGGCATGAGTTTAAGCCACAGGGTCTGGAACTTGAACTGCAGTTGACTATGTGGGAGTCCAGCGACAAGGCCATTACACCAACTTCTGGTCCCACCATAGGGTTTTATTGTGAGGATTAAATGATTTAATATATGTAATATTCTTAGGGAAATGTTAAACAAAAATACATCATTGATGTATTAATTAGGACTATATAAATAAATGATACCATTTCCAGATAAAAAATGCAAATTGTCTTATAATATATACAAAAGAATTATATATGTATGACACACAAATTTGACTAATTATTTTTAAAATTTAACTAAAGCAAAACATACAGGAAACAAGAAATGGAAAATTATTGTTGATGATAACATGAATGTTGATGTGCTTGATTGAGCTAATATACAGTGAACTCTGGATGGAAAAATCTCATTTTGTATGTTATAATGATGTACAGTGAATGAATGTAAATAAATAAGTTTAAATAAAAAAATTTTCCAGAGGACACGATTTGCCTGAGAGAGAGAAAGAGAAAAAGAGAGAGAGAAAGCTACTCCCATGGGCATGGTCAGACCATAATCCCTTCTCCTCCATTTCTCCCTCTTTTCAGGATTTCAGGCACAAAGAAAGGTGTCCAGCATGTTTCTCAAACCATCAAGTCCAGCACTCAAACTGCAGAGCTGACTTCACCACACCACTGATTGGACTTAATGCTTTATTAAAAAAAAAAATGTTTGTTTATTTACTGAGAGAGAGAGAGAGAGAGAGGCACCCTCAACAGGACTGTCACACTGCAGTTCACTTGCAGCTCAACCAGCCCACAGCAGAGGCATGGGTACACAAGTCCTGCATGTCTAACAAGGCCAAGATTATCCCATGCGGGTACAGCACTGCAGTAGCAAATTACCCTGGGCCAACATTTTAATGATCTTTACCTTTATTAGTGAAACAAAAGTCTAGAAGAGAAAGCAAATTGTTTCCAAACGTAAAAAGAAAAATGATTGTACCTTCTAATAGAGCAAGTAGTGCAGTTGAGAGTGTCTTCAATTTAGCTCAACCTGTGATTTATAACATGATGCTAGGAAATCCATTGATTCTTTTTCCCTTTAATTTACCTGTTGCAATTTCTTGTTACATTATTTGGGGCTTCTGTTCATTATTTTTCTAATATTTCTAATAGGTAAACTATTTTCTAATATTACTAATAGGTAAGCTACTTTCCATCACTCTTTGATTCTCATTTTTTAAGACATCACTGACTTCGCTATGATAATCCTTCTCAAGGCCACTTTTAAAAGCAAGAAAAGGACCACTCCATTATCTAATGACACTTCTTAAAACGAGTTGTTAATAGTCTCTATCATTAAGTGCAGCAACATTAATTTAGAAGACACATTATTTATGTCAAACTAATCAATTTGAAAAAGGTGAAACCAATGTTAACAACTGGATCAAATTAAAACAAAATATGGCTTTTAACTGAGAATGATGAGATGAGGAAGAGTAGAAGTTACTTTGGCAATGGTATGTATCTATTAACACTGAGTCATGATTAGATAAAATCTTAGAAAGCTTTGTTTTAGATAAAGGAAAAATCCCAGCTCTCTCTCTCTCTCTCTCTCTCTCTCTGTGTGTGTGTGTGTGTGTGTGTGTGTGTGCATGTTTAAATAAAATTGGATTGCAAATAACATGATTATAAATAAATTAGTAGAAGTAATGAAATTGCCTTAAGTATTTTAAGTAATTAAGCACTGGGCCATGTATTTTCATTTGCTTTAAACTAAATAACTATTTAGCTATTGAAGTAACGTTTTTTCCACCTTTCTTTGTCCATAATATACTTCTGTTGTTGTTGCCAAGAAATTGAATATTTCTATTACCTGAAGTCTATGCAGAAAACAGATTAATCCATAGTTTGTTCAACTATAAGGAGTTTTCTTATAGTTGAACACTTTAGTGACATGACAAACAGCACAAGAATTATACCTTAATAATTTGACTTTATAGTAATGGTAAACTAGGCATTTGCCTGAGGGAAGAATAAAAGGTATCTTCCAGAATGTAGAGATACTACTGATATCTTTGGTCCATATGAATGAGAGTTTCGGCTACCTTCCAAACTATTGAGTTTTTATTTTTGTATTCTACAAATTTATATTGTCTGTGTTTTGGCTTCCAAATGCTATTCTTTGAACTGAGACTAATCCAGAAAGATTTGTTTCATGTTCTTATATAGCTCATAGTCCAATAGAGTACCATACACTAAACAAACACATTTAATTAGAATATGATAACTTATAAAAGTCAAAGAATGTACTGAAATATAATAAACATGCCATATCTAGTCAGGATAGTCAGAAAAATGGTCTCTGAATATGTGATGTTGGTTGATGTTAAAATTCGACAAATACGTTTACTCAACTCGGTGAATAAGAGTGAGAAGGGGGTTTGATCTGGTTCCTTGGGAGTAAGGTGGGAGTAAGGGCATTATAGGCAAGAGGAAAAGTCTACATGAAGATCTCAGGAAAGGAAAAGAAGCACGTTCTGACAGATTAAATGAAACATTTAACAGAAAAACAAGGGGAAACTACTATGAGATGTAGGAAGCAGTCATCCAAGATTCTCTGGGCATAATGTTAACTTCCACAATTTAAATGGAAAGACTGGACCACAGCAACACTGCATATTCATAAGAAGAGAGTTTGAACATAAGACTGAACTGGAAAAATAGAGTTTTATGACTTTTGAGTAAAACATTACTGACTTTTTTCTTTTTACTATGCTTTGTTTTCCCAATTCAAACAGTTTACTTTCTTTTGAGTTGTTGATAGGTTCAGCAATACGTTAAAATATTTTTCTGTTTATTTCCTTAAATGGAAACATAAACTTTTCTTCCTTTCTGACTCCTCTGGAATTGGAAAATATTTGGGAATATTCTTATTTTGTGACAGAAGGGTTATTTGCATAAGTTCAATCACAGTTGATGCATTGATTCAGAAATTGAAAATACTCATTAGTGGATAGGGCTTTGACTGGAAGGTCATATCTGAAGATTAATCAGAAAACTATGGAACTAAGATGGAGCTCAAGTAAGCTAAAGAAGCTCTTAGAAAGAAGGCCTGGTAACATAAATAGTTCTGCCTGGCAGAGAGGATTAGAGAAGATATATGAAAGAATTTATAACATAAAATAACCTGGACTTTTCCAGGCTAGCATTGTAATCAGAGATTGCAAAATAATAACCACACCAGAGGATTATTTTGAGAAAGATGTTGAAGGAAGAAAAAGAGACTGATCTTTGCAGAGGGTATATCACAGAATACTTGGGCAGGGCTGAATTGAGAAGGTTTATGTGTGACTAGTGTGCTTGGCATTTGCTTTTCAACAATTTGAGTAGTTGGACATGTAAATACTTTCTCAAAAATATTTAAAAACACACTGTTTCTGTTGTTATAGAGTCACAAACAAAATTATACAAAATTATAAGAAACATTTTGAACATTATCTTTAAAATTCAGTATTTTGAAATTTTGAAAGTTGTTTCTTAGCTATCAAGAACTATGGGGTATGAGTTAAAATTTTTTGATATGTAAAGAAAATGTTTGTGGAAAAATGTAAAAATAAATAAATTTAAAATAAAGAAAGAGGGGAAAAAAAGAAAGTCTAGAGTTATTCAGGAGGTACAATCAAGGGAATTTACTATTGATTGGAAAAGCAGAAAGCTGCCAGTACTATATTAGATAAAAGGCTATCAAGAACTATGGGGTATGAGTTAAAATTTTTTGATATGTAAAGAAAATGTTTGTGGAAAAATGTAAAAATAAATAAATTTAAAATAAAGAAAGAGGGGAAAAAAAGAAAGTCTAGAGTTATTCAGGAGGTACAATCAAGGGAATTTACTATTGATTGGAAAAGCAGAAAGCTGCCAGTACTATATTAGATAAAAGAAACTGAACAGGGACCAGTGGACAGCATAATGGTTATGTTGTTTGACTCCCATGTTGTCTACCATGGTACAAATCCCAGACCACACAGTTTAAATTCACACCAGGCGTGTGTGCTTCTATGCCCAAAATCCCTAGAGGAGAATGGAGGAGAAGGAACTACGGCATGGTCATCCCCTGGGGAATTGTTCACTTTCTGAACAATGAAAATATTCACTTAATGATTAGAATGACTGGAAAAAATATATAGTTTTGAAAGGCGGATTACTAAATTAATTTTAGTTATGTAATAGTTGAGTGTAGTTACACAGTAACGTAAAACCAAGAACATCGGTAGATAACCTTGAGGTTAGGAAAAGATTAAAATGCTCAGTACATAGTTTTTTAATTTAATTTAATTTAATTTAATTTAATTTTGCTAGGGGGCATGTGCACTTGCCAGAGAGAGACAAGGAAAGCGAAAGCATCCCTACAGGGATGATCATGGCACAGTCCCTTCTCCTCCTTTTCTCCTTCCCTTTAAGATTTTGGGCATTGATGCACACTCACCCAATACGTTTTCCCAAGCCACTAGGTCCAGGATTTGAACCACACAGTGGGCCATGTAGAATTAACCACCATATTACCAGCTGGCAGAAATAAGACCTAGTATAGAGTTGCAAGCATGGCTATAATTAAAACATGAGGATTAATTAAATGACCTAGGAAAATTGTTTATCATTGACAGTATAAAAACTCATGACAGGGCCAGCAAATTGCATAATGGTTATGTCACTGGACTTCCACATGGCCAAACACAGTTCAATTCCCAGGCTCAGAGGCTTGAAACTCACGCTGGGTGTATAAATGTATGTGCATGCATGCCCAAAATCTTTTTTTTTTTTTTTTTTTTTTTTTGGGGGGGAGAGGTTTTTCCCATAGGGCGCGTGTGCACGCCAGACAGACAGAGACAGAAACAGAAATAACCCCTCAGGGGGGATGGCCACGCCGCAATCCCTTCTCCTCCATTCTCCTCTTGGGATCTTGGGCACGCACACACACGCACCCAGTGTTGAATTTTAAGCCACCAGGTCCGGGATGCGAACTGCGGTGGGAATCCAGCGACATAGCCATTAAGCTAACTGCTGGTCCCTATGCTCAAAATCTTAAGAGGAGAATGGAGAATAAGGCATTGCAGCATAGTCATCCCCCATGGGGTTATTTCTCACTTTCCATCTCTCTGTCTCTGTGGCAAGTGCATCTGCCCTATAGGAAAAATCTTTCTCTCAACAACAACAAAAAAAACTAAGACAAATTTTAAGAAGTAGAACACATGGAAGGTATCAAAAGAAAGAAAATAGAAGAAGTAAAACAACTGTAAAAAGAAAACAAGGGATGTGATACCACAGAAGTTAAAGAAAGTTCTTGAAGAGAATGGACAATGGTTTTTAAAATTTTATAATTTGGAAATTACCAATAACATTGAGAATGGTAGTTCAAGCAAATAAGCAAAGATGGAAGCCAATTTACTTCAATATAGAGAAATACATACTGTGCATGTGATCAGTTATTTAAAAAGATGTCTTTAAAAGAAGTAGATAAGGTTAAAATTAGAAGGGTGTGGTAGGACTGAATAGAAACAGAAAATGCAGAAGCACATGTGGTACTTGCATTGTTTTTGTAATAAATAGGTCAAGCTTCAAGGATTACATGAAGCCTTTAATAGAGTCAAAGTGTGGTTTACAATATCAGTAAGGACAAGAATACATACGTGTAGTACTTGAGAAGATAGGAAGATACAGGAGAAGAGAGAGTACAGGTGGGAGAATGCCCTGAAAGGCTCAGTTTTCTTTCATAATAGAAAAGCAGATAAGTTTGCTTTCCAAAGGAAAAGAAGTCCACCCATCATGGCTTCTACATGATGGCTGGAGGGAAAGACCCAGGAAACTTTTCTTAGAAATAAAAAGGAGGAAGGAAAAGTCATCAGTATAAACACAATAAAGAAGTTTTGAAATTTCAAAAGTCGTGAAGATCAAAAAGAAGAGAGATGGCTGTGGATGGAAGTGTGAGTAAAAAGACAAATAAGTCTGAGATTGAGAACTTTGATCAGTCCAATAAAATAAGGAAGACTTTTAGCATATTTCTTTTCTTTTCTTTCTTTTTTTTTTTTTTGTTTTTGGAGAGGTTTTTGCCATAGGGCGCGTGCACTCACCAGACAGACAGAGAGACAGAAAGCGAGAAATCACCCCCCAGGGAGGATGGCCACGCCACAATCCCTTCTCCTATGTTCTCCTCTCGGGACATTGGGCACGCACGCACATGCACCCGGCATGAGTTTTAAGCCACCGGGTCCAGGACGCGAACCACGGTTCACTACATGGGAGTCCAGAGACATAGCCATTACGCTAACTGCTGGTCCCTTAGCATATTTTTAAAAGAAAAGAGATAACCATGCAAATTTAAGATAAGGAAATTATACTTTAAAAAAAATTAAGAAAATGAGAGACCAGCAGATGGAGTAATGGTTACGTTGAGGACTCCAACATAGTCGACCGTGGTTCAAGTCCTGCACCCGGTGGCTTAAAACTTCACACCAGGCATGTGTGCACGTATGCCCAAAATCACAAGAAGAGAATTTCGGAGAAAGGATTGTAGCACAGCTATCCCCTCTAGGGGATTTCTTGCTTTCTATCTCTCTCTGTCTCTCCAGTGAGTGCACATACCCTAGAGCAAAAACTTCTCTTGAAAAAATAAAAATAATTAAGAAAATGAAAAAAGGAGGAAAGGAAGGAATATGAGTGATAAATAATAAATTTAACCTATTTTATAAG
>NW_006206691.1:478552-493075 GCF_000334495.1 Tupaia belangeri chinensis
AAATGCTTCATTCTTTTGAAGAAATTAATCAAAATCTGGATTAAAATTTTGAAAAATAGAGGCCAGCAGATGTCATAATGGTTAAGTCACTGGACTACCCATAGGTGACCATGGTTTAAGATCCAACAAGGTGGCTTAAAACTCACACCGGGAGCGTGTGCTTGTGTGCCCAAGATCCTGAGAGGAGAGTGGTGGTGTCAAATTATTTGGGTTAAAAACAACTGTTGTATTTTTATATTTAGATTTCTGTAGATAAGCCCAAATTATATATATTAGGCTATTTTTCTGAGCTGGTAGCTAGGTTACAGCCCAATCACAGCTAAGCTTCAGTCACTCACAGATATACCACCTTTTAAATCGTGTTAATACAAACTTCGAAATGTAACCAATGGTTTCTCTATCTTACTCCCTTACTTACATGTTTTATAAGACACTCCCTTTTACTACACACATCACTTTCCCGTCCGCTGACTTAAATACCAAGTTAACTACGAGGCTAGCCCAAGTTGTCCAAAAGTTCAGACAATGGCCTGATTTAAATTATATCACTACTTGCTCAATAAGACATTTGGAGGAGGGATACGGAGACAGAGCATTGTCGGGATGGGGAGGAAGTGTTGTTATATTTTGATCAACTGGACCAAGGAGAAATGTTTACATATTGAAATGTTCACTTTGTAAGCTAAATCATGCGATTGAATGTATAAAAATGCAAATAAATAAATAGATTTAAAAAAACTCTATTAAATTATTTTATTTTCTTTTAACAGAAGAGAAGGGATTGTGGCATGGCTATCCCACTTTCTGTCTGTCTCCCTAGCAAGCACACCTGCCCTATAGCAAAAATCTCTCTTAACAAAATTGAAAAATAATAAAAAGGATGGGGGCAGCAGGAGTGTGGTGGTTAAGGCAATAGTCGGGATGGCTGACAGCATTTTGAGTCTTAGACCTGATGGCTTGAAACTCATGCCAGTCACATGTGCATGCATGCCTAAAATTACAAGAGGAAAATGGAGAAGAAAGGTTTATAGCATGGGGGAGTGATTTCTCATTTTCTCTCTCTTCATATCTGTCAGTCTCTCTCTCTGGTGAGCAAAAACCTTAAGAAAAAAAGATACCCTAAATAATATGTGAAAAGAGAGATTACAAAGATATGGAGTTAAATGGAATACCAAAATAATATCACATTAAAAGAATGCTTGTCAGAACCAGAGTAATACAATAATGTAGCTAAAATTCTAGCAAGAGACATGAAAGATTACTTTAATACACATGACCAAGAAGATGAATAAGTTTACCTAAATTAGTTACCAAATGAATGCACTTAAAAGACATTAATACGTAGTAGGGAAAAAAAATCCCAGGAACCAGCAGTTGGCGTAATGGCTATGTCGCTGGACTCCCACATAGTCGACTGAGGGTTCGCGTCCCGGACCCGGTGGCTTAAAACTCACGCTGGGCGCATGTGTGTGTATGCCCAAGATCCTGAGAGGAGAATGGAGGAGAAGGGATTGTGGTGTGACCATCCCCCTGGGGGGTCATTTCTTGCTTTCTGTCTCTCTGTCTCTCTCTGTCTGTCTGGCGAGCACACGTGCTCTCTCTCCCCCCCCAAAAAAATAAATAAAAATCCCAATGCTAAAAAAAATAGAATCAAATAAGAAAGACACTTCTAATATAAAGAAACTGATACAGATGTAATTTATTCAATAATAATCTAGCTAATGTATTAATGATATAAATAAATAACCCAGTTAATTTATTAATAATCTAGCTAATTTATTAAAATCCGCTGAGAAAAAAAAATAAAGAAAAAGTCATCACCCAAGGAGAACAATTAGGACACTGACATACTCAGAGCAACTGCTAAGTCAGATGAAAATTACTTCATGATATGTACGAAGTGCTGATGCAAAGAAAATATGATCAAGAATATTATACTGCTCCAGTTGTTTTTAAGGTTAATAAATTAATTAAACAGAAGTTAATTAAAAGAATTCAGGAAGTAATTCATCCACTTAACTAAAAGCCATGTGTTAACTAAACCTAGCAAGAAAATATGAATTGGGAAGTAAGGGTCATAGACTCATGGTAGAAGCCTGACAGTGCAGCCGTTAACACAACTTGACCCACAGTAGAAGGCTCCAGGACTGTGCCCTGAGACCTCCCACTGGGTTCCAGGCATGGGTGTTCATGTACCCAGGATTCAAGTTGGCTAAGGCTGGGTGTATCATAGCAGCATAATCCTGTGGGAGTTCTCTGTCTCTCTCTATCTCTATGTCTCCATCTCTCTAATTGAAGAAATAAACTAAAACAAAATGAAAAGATTACTCACAGAAGACAGCAGAGTTCCATTTGTAGAATTCAAGTAAAGAAAGTGTAAGAGGTTATCCTTCACATGTAAAGACATCAGAAAAGCATTCTTTAGCATGTAATTAAAATTAAATTAAAAATAGGACCATCAAATGGCATAATGGTTATGTCACTGGACACACAGCCAACTACAGTTCGAGTCCCGAAACCAACCGTTTAAAACTCATACCAGACATGTGTGCGTGCATGACCAAGATCCCAAGAGAAGAAGGAATTACAGCATGGCCATATCTTCTGGGGGGTGAATTCTCTGTGTCTCTCTGTGTCTCTGCTGAGCACACACACCCTATAGCAAATATTTCTCAAAAAATTAAATAAAAACATATAATAAATGTAAATGTCTCTGTAAACAACATAATATAGATGATTAATGGATCAGAACTTGTGACAATCAACTTGCACATAAAGAAGCCATGTAAAAGGATTGTATATAATTAGGTACAACTGAATATAGAAACAATATCCATGGCAATATAATTGCAGAGTAGAATGTAAAAAAGTAGAACATCATCAGACAAAAATAATGACACCAAAGTCAAAACTTCTAGAGAAGAGGAGAGTGAGAAGACTGTAAGAATGCTAATTACTTGTTTGCTCATTAAAAGGTGTTACTATATTGTAATCAGGAAAAGTTGAACGAAGTCAACTGAAGACATAATTAAAAAGTTTAATTTGATAATTTGACAGAAATATTTAATAATTTTTCTAACTAATAAATATCTATATATATATATAAACATATAAATTTTAGAATTCTTTTTAAATCTTCATTTCAGTTCATTTTACTGTTTGCAACTTAAACAGGAAATTTAAAGCACTTTCTGAAAATACGTATAAAATTATGTTTCATTATGGTGCAGATATGTCCGTATAAGAGCCTATTAATTTCCTTCTCTATTATTCAGTCAATCTCGCCGCCCCTCTCTCTTTTCCTATCTCTACACCATATTTTCATCTGTGAAGAGAAATATCTGGAACAATATTTACCAATTGTTAAAAATGTCTTTTTCTTTCAAGAGATATTCGTGAGGTTTATTTGTTTGTTTTTGTTTATTTGTTTTTGTCTGTTTATACTTGTATTTCTTGGATTCTTTTATTTGATTTTTTTAAAAGTTATTCATCTATTCCATTATTGAGAGAGACAAAGAGGAAGAGAGAGAGAGATACAGCACTCCGTGCCAGGGCCTCAAAGCTTCAGTCAGTTCAAATCATTGTCACACCTGGACCCAACTACTCAGGGTAGACTCTGGTTGTAATCTGGTAACCTTTGCATTTGGGTCTGCAAAGTGTTGTCTTTTACTGCTACTGCTTAACCACCATCCAGCCTCTTGAATTATTTTAATATGAATTACAATAATATGTTTTTTTCAAAATTTTGACAGAGGGTGCATGTGCTCAAGGGGACAGGGAGGTATTTTCTCTGAGAAAGCGTCCTCACTTCCCCAGTGAAGAATAAAATCAGGGGCGTAGTGTTTAAGGCACTAGACTCCCTTATGGTTGACTGCTGTTCAAGTCCCAGACCTGGCAGCTTGAAAATCACAACAGGTGTGTGTGTGTGTGTGTGTGTGTGTGTGTGTGTGTGTGTGTGTGTATGGAGGGAGGGAGGTATGCCAAAAATCCCAGGAGAAGAATGGAGAAGAGACTGTAACATGGCCAACTCCCCTGGGGGATGATTTCTCACTTTCTCTCTCACTCTCTCTCTTTCTCCTTTTTAGCAAGGGCACACACACACCTTAGCAAAAAACTTAAAAAAAGAAAAAAAAGTAAATTCAATAACGTGTTCAGTTATTTTTAAATTTTCTTTTCTTTTGTTTTTTAATTTTTTTTTTCTACAGGACACATGTGCTTACCAGAGGAAGAAAGAAAGAGGGACAGAAAGAAGGAAAGTGAGAAAGCACCCTCCGCCCCCAGGAAAGGATATCCCACCACAAGCTCTTCTCCATTCTCTTGAGATTTTGGGCATGTACCTGTATGTGCCTAGTGTGTTCTTCAATCCACAGGGTACAGAACTCAAAGTCTGCACTTCGTCATGTGGAATCCAGCTGTCTTAATCACCATGCCACCTGCTAGCTCTATCTTTTTTAATTTTTTAATTAAGTAGAATATACATTTACTTCTAAGTGCAATTTTAGCTTTATCCAATGAGTTTTGGTATTTGGATTTTCATTCTTTCTAATTTCCAAGTACTTTGCAGTTTCTATGAATACCAAAGAGTTCTCTGTAGATGGTGTACATTGTACGTGTGTGTATGTAATTTTTTTTAGAAAAAAAGAGTTATTTATTTTTTTTAAATCAAAGTATTTATTTCTTCCATGAGACAAAGAGAGAGAGGGGAAGGGACACAGGCACGCCCACCTTACACCATGATCCACTCTAGTCTCAGTGTACTGGGTCACAGGCATGCCTACTCAGTAATGTCCTAGGAACTGGGCCTGGTGGCACCCACCCTATGGCAAAAACCCATAAACTTCTCATGTGGGTCCTGTTGTGCTACCACTGAGCCACTAACAGGTTCAGCATGTATATTTCCTGTTATGAACTTTTATTTGAATTGAATATATATTAAAAATCACAAAGATAATGTGTATACATCCCAAATATTTTGTAGGTTTTTGCCATAGAGCACTTGCACTGGTGGAGACACACACACACACACACACACACACACAGAGAGAAAGAGAGAGAGAGAGAGAGAAAATAACACACCCCCAGGGGGATGACCATGCTACAATTTCTCGTCCAGTCTCCTGAGATTTGGAGCATGCACCAAGTGTGATTTTCAAGCCACCAAGTTTGAGACTTGAACTGCTGTCAGCCATGTAGGAATCTAGAACATTAACCACCACACTAACTACTGGCCCTACATTTCAGTATCTAAAAATGAACAGTCCTGTGTAAATGGGATCATAATAATAAGCAATGCTTTTGTATATATGGGGGGGGGCATCTTTTGTTAGCTGTATTCATGAGATATGTTGACATTGTTGTTGTGTACAATATTTCATTTTCTTGAAAGTCATTGCATAGTTTTTAAGATATAAACACACCTCAATTATAAGTCCATTGTTGGACACTTGAGCTGTTTAAGATTTAGAGCTATTACAAATGGTGTGACTACAGATTTCCCTATATGTGTCTGTTTGCACATGTGCTGCAGTTCTGCTGGGTATTTACGTAGCAGCAAAACTGCTTGAACAGAGGTCACACATATGTTAAACCCTCCTAGATAATGATGATTAATTTTCACAATGACTGTGCCGAATTTCACTTCCACCAACAGCTGTAATTGTTCTATATCCTTTCTAAAATGTAGCATTATCAGTCTTAATTTTAGCCATATTGGGGCTGGCAGGTGGTATGGTGGTTAAGGTGCTAGACTCCCATATGGCTGACTGCGGTTGAAGTCTTCGACCTGGTGGCTTGCTTTTTCACTTTTTTATCTTCTCACTCTCTGTCTCTTTGGTCAAATTTAAAAATAAACATTAATAACAGATGAAATTAAATAAAGAATTATTTTTAAAATTTAGCCACGTTATAGGATATAGAGTGTCTCATTGTGGTATTGGTTCGGGTTATCCTGGAGAACAAATATATCTATATGTATTTATTAGCTATTTGGATATCCTTTTTTTTTTTTTTAAAATTAGAGTGTAGTGTTTTCTGAATTTATTTGGGGATTCCTCAATGTATTCTGAGCATAAGCATTTGTCAGTTATATAAGTTGAAAATATCTTCTGCTTTTCTGTGCATTATTCTTCCACTCTTCTGATGATGGTTTTAGGTGAATGAAAGCACACAATTTTTATATAATCCATCAATCTTTTCACTTATAGCTAGTGCTCTTGTTCCCTAGTGAAAAGCTGCTACCACTTTAAGTTATGAAAACAGTCTCTGAACAGTGTATTATGATTATAAGTCCCTTATTATGGATTTATTATGTCTTTTTAAAAATTATGTGTTCATTCTTATTTTTTGCTGTTTTCTTCTATTTTTTATTTTAATTGATTTTTACACATCCAATCACTATACATAACTTTGTTTGTAAAGTGAATTTATTCAACATGAATATGCTTCACACCAGTCCAGTGTAAGATACTGTACACATTGTTATCAACAAATAATCATCCATTTCTGTGTCCCATAAATGTCTTACCTCTCTATTTTTCTACTTGATTCCTTTCCTCACACACTTCCCACTTCTCCCCGCCTCTTCCCTAATTGTTTCCGGTATCCATAACCATTTTCCATGCTTCTATATCCTCTAATCCACACCACAGAATGTGGACAGTTGGCATATACTAAGTAGAGACATACAATGTCTCTCTTTCACAGCCTGGTTTGCTCACTCAGCAGTAAATCTATATTCGTCCACTTTCTAAGCAAATGCTAGGATCTTCTTGTTTCATTTTTGGTTTTTGTTTGTTTGTTTGTTTTATAGCTGAGTAGTATTCCATAGCATATATGTGCCATATGTTTTCAAGCCATACATCTGTTTGTGGATATTTTGGTTGCTTCCATGTCTTAGCAATTATGCATAATGCCACAATAAACATAGATGTCCAAGCACTTTTATGACTGAGCATTCTCCTATGCTCTGAGTACATAATCAGGAGTGTAATTGCTGAATTATATGGTAGTTCTATTTGTAGATCATTAAGGAACCTCCATATTGTTCTCCACAGTGGCTGGGCCAATTTACATTCCCACCAACAAACAGTGTAGGACAGTTTCCCTTTCACCACAGGAACACCAGTTATCAGTTTGTTTGTTTGTTTGTTTTTTCATCTCAGCCCACCAGTTAGCAGTTTGTTTGTTTGTTTGTTTGTTTTTTCATCTCAGCCATTCTGTCTGGGGTTAGATGGTAACTCATCACGGTTTTGATCTGCATTTTCCTTATGATGAGGGATGTTGATCATTCTTCCATATGTTTTCACTTGCTCATATATCTTCTTTGGAGAGTTGTCTGTTCAGCTCATTTTTCTATATTTTAATTGGATTGATCATTTTCCTCCAGGTAAGCTGCTTGAGCTCCTTGTGTATTATGATTATAAGTCCCTTATCTGAAGCATAGTTTACAAAAATATTCTCCCATTCTGAGGGTTGTCAATTTACACTAACTATCGTGTCTTTTGCAGTGCAGAAATTTCTTATTTTTTCAAAGAATTATTTTATTTAACTTTATTTATTTATTTTAATTTGACCAGAGAGGAACAGAGAGAGAGAGAAGGAAAGTGAGAAAGCAAGCCGCCAGGTCCACTACACAAACCATGGTTGGCCATGTGGGAGTCCAACACCCTTAACCACCACACCTTGTACCAGCTCCTGGGCATAAATTTCTTAATCTGATGTAATCCCACTTGTCTATTTTTGTGATGATAAAAAAAGTCTTTAAAAAGTCTTTGCCTACTCTGATGTTTCCCAGTTTCTGCAGTGTTTTCCAATAGTTAGTTTTATAGTTTGTGGTCTTCAATTTAGATCACTGATCCACTTTGAGTTGATTTTTTGTTAATAGTGAGAGATAGGAGTCCAGATTCATCTTTCTGAAGGTGGATACCCAGTTTTTCCAGCATTATTTTCTAAAGAGGCTTTCTTTTTCCCACCGGATTGACTAGTGCCCTTTGTCACAAATCAGTTGGTCATATGTCTTGGGGTTTATTTTGGGGGTCTCTTTCTGTCCCATTGATCCACATATCTCTTTCTGTGCCAATACCATGCCATTTTAATTATCACAGCTTTGGAATATATTGGGGTCAGGGAGTGAGATACCTCCTATTCCACTCTTCTTGTGCAGGATTGCTTTGGTAATTTGGGGTATTTTATGATACCAGACAAATTCTATGATTGTATTTTCTAGATCTGTGAAGAATGTCTCTAGTAAGTTGATTGGGATTGTGTTAAATATGTAGATTAATTTGACTATAATTGCCATTTTGATTTAATTCTTCTGATCCAGAGACATGGGATGTCCTTCCACTTTTTTGGATCATTTTCAATTACTTTTTAAAGATTTTCATAGCTTTCCTCGTGGAGGTCTTTGACTTTTTTGGTTAGATTTATTCCTAACGATCTTATACTTTTTGTGGTTATGGTGAATGGGATTACTTTCTTTAGTTCTATTGTAATCTGCTTGTTGTTTGTATATAGAAATGCTATAGATTTTCATATGTTGATTTTGTGTTCTGCAACTTTACTGTGCTTGTTTTATTACTTCCAGTTTTTTTTTTTCCCCCCCATGGGTACCATTGGGTCTTCTATGTATACAATCATGCCATCTGGAAATAGAGATCATTTCACTTCTTCTTTACCTATTTGAATGCCTTTTATTTTATTCTCTCTTCTAATTGCATGGATAGGACTTCAACACTATATTGAAAAGGAGTGGAGAAAGTGGGCAGCTTTGCCTTGTACCAGTTTTAAGTGGAAAAGCTTTCAGCTTCTCCTCATTCGGTATGATGTTATCTCTGTGTTATTCACAGATCACTTTTATTGTGTTGAAAAATGGCCCTTCTATGCCAATTTTGATGAGAGTCTTAATCATGAAGGTATGTTATATTTTATCAAATGCTTTCTCTGCATCTATTCATGTGATCATATGGTTTTTATACTGCTTTCTGTTAATATGGTGTATTATGTTTATGGCTTTGCATATGTTGAAACACACTTGCATCCCTGGAAGAAAGCCTACATGGTAATGACATGTAATCTTTTTTATATGTTGTTTTATACGATTTTCTGGTATCTTGTTGAGAATTTTTGCATCTATATTCATCAGAGATATTGGTCTGTAGTTTTCCTTTTCTATCATTTCCTTATCTAGTTTGGGGATGAGGGTGATGAAGGCTTCATAGAATGAATTTGGGAGAGTTCCTCCCTTTTGGAACATTAGATATAATTTGAGTAGAATGGGAGTTAACTCTTCTTTATAAGTTTTGTATAATTCAGAAGTGAAGCCATCACAATCTGGGCTTTTCTTTGTTGGAAAGTTATTTATTACTGATTCAATCTCATTGCTTGTTATGGGTCAATTCAGATTTTCTGTCTTCCTGATTCAATCTGGTAGATTATATGTGTCCAGGAATTTGTCCATCACATCTAGGTTTTCTTGGGTAGCAATGAAATTTCTAGGTTACAGTTTGTTTTTTTCCCAAATCCTGCTGATGATCCATAACTATTTAGTTTATAGTGTTTTGAAAGAGAAATATAATCTGTTGAAGATATTTTGATCAACTGGACTGGGGAAAAATGTTCAGATATTGAAATGTTCACTTTGTAAGCTAAACAATGTGATTGAATGTATATAAAAAAAATTTTAAATAAATTAATTAATAAAAAAGAAAGAGAAATACAATTCTAATTCTTGTTTGTAGTCTCATATTTCTTATAGCTTTGGGGATTACGTTGGATGAAACTGGAATGAAGACAAGATCACATAGTAAGACTTTCCATTTGTGTTTTTCATAGTCACACTTTTTCCTCAAGATTAATTACATGCCAGGCATGATAGACTTTCTATAATCTCTTTCTGTCAGAAAAAAAAAAAAATCCTTAGAGTTGTTGCCATTTGGATGACTTTTTCATGTGTCTTGGATCATAGACAAATGTTTTCTTCTATCTTTGTGTTACTTAAATAAAAACTGGAAATAAGGTGATAATCAGATCTATATCATCAAGCACTGTCTTTGTGAAAAAGTTTCAATAGTATTTTTTACATTAAAAACAGTAATAAATACATAGAATTGTTTTCTTATTTCTCTCCTCTCTTTCTTTATTTTCTTTTATTTTTTATATTCAGTCTTCAATTAGCAATAATCGCGCCTCGGATAAACCTCATTGGCTACAATACTGCCACTGCGCAAAGCTTTTTATATTCAGTCTAAAGGAAACATTTGAAAAAAAGACAAGGGTCTACATTTTCTTTTTTTCTGGAGAGGTTCTTTTTTCTTTTTTCTTTTTCTTTTTATTTTTCTTTTTTCTTTTCTTTTTTTTTTTTTTGGGCTGTGTGCTCGCCAGACAGACAGAGAGAGACAGAAAGCGAGAAATCACCCCCCAGGGCTATGGCCATGCCTCAACCCCTTCTCCATTCTCCTCTTGGGATTTTGGGCATTCACGCACACGTGCCCAGTGTGTTTTAAGTCACCGAGTCTGGGACACGAACCGTAGTCGACTACATGGGAGTCCAGCAACATAGCCATTACACTAACTACAATTTTAAAACTAATTTAATATAAGTGATTCTGCAATGGACTAAATTAGTACCATCATTAGGGACAACAATATACTTAATATAATATACAATCATATATTAATGTATACTTACTATATTGCATAATACAAGTAAATAATGAAATTACTTTTATAGAGGTTATAGGTTTTTTTACCATTTTCTTCATAGGTTACTTTTTTCAGTGGGGTTTCTAATAGGAGAGTGTTAAATATCATTTTCTCTGAAAGAGCCACTAATATAAAAATTCTATATGGTTGATTTAAGGTAAATCCAAATACTAATAAAGGAAGATAAACATCTGCCTGGAGTGGAATCTTTTCATTTTCCTGTATAAAATGAGAATCTTAACCAGAATTTCCACACAGAAGAAGATCCCTCCCAGAGTGGTACTGAAGATTATTGTGTTTCATGCAATTTTCTTTGCTTATTTCTGCCTTGTTTGCCCAGCTTTGCCTTGCAATAGTCTCATAGCTTCTATATTTTCTACTCCTTTTCATTTAAAGGCTATAGTGATTTCCAAGTGATTGTAGGCTCTTCATAACAGAGTTTTGAGGTGTCTGTCTTCTGCTCGAGGGTTCCTATGGTGGCTGATCAAACTGCATTAGGGTTTTTCGACATGGTATTAGCCTTGATTTGATTATTGTACACTGCATGCATGCTTTGAAAATTCATACTATACTCCACAAAGATGTACAATAATGAAATGTAAATAAGAAATTATAAAATAAAATTGAAAAAAAAAAAGAATGTAGAATCTGGGAGTCATGGGAGAAGAGAAAATGAAGAGCTGGGAAGTCTTTCAACATTTGTTGGATTCTCAGAGCTAAAATCCCTTGAGATAGTGTTTTGGTTTGTATGTTCCCAGTAAAACTCATATTAAAATTTAATTGCCATTGGGAAAGTATTAAGAGATGGGACCTTTAAAAGGGGATTAGGTGAATAGATTAATGATGTTATCACGGGATTGGTTTAACTTTTTACCACAGTGGCCCTTGAAAAAAGGATGTATTTATCTTTTTTCTTTCCCTTTTTTATTTCATTTTCTTTTATATTCAATCACACTATTTGGCTTACAAAATGGATATTTCAACAGGTGAACTTTTCTCCCTAGTACAGTTGATAAAACTACAAATTATCTTCAACAGATAATACCACATTTCTTTGTCCCATTAATGCTTTGCCTCCCTATTTTTCTTCTAAATGTCCCTGTCTCACACACTCCCTCACCATCTGACTATTCATAATGTAATACAGAACAAAGGCCCTTACCAGATGCCTCAAAATGGAACTTCCCAGCTCCAAACTATGAACCAAATAAATTTCTATTCTTTATAAACTATCCAGTTTCAGAGATTTTGTTACAGAAGCAGAAAACAGACTAAGCAGACTAAGTCAGATGATCATCTTAGTTATTATTTTTTTTAACTCTTCTTTTCTTTCTTTCTTTCTTTCTTTCTTTCTTTCTTTCTTTCTTTCTTTCTTTCTTTCTTTCTTTCTTTCTTTCTTTCTTTCTTTCTTTCTTTCTTTCTTTCTTTCTTTCTTTCTTTCTTTCTTTCCTTTCTTTCTTTCTTTCTTCCTTTCCTTTCCTTTCCTTTCCTTTCCTTTCCTTTCTTCCTTTCATGAATAAGAGAGACGCGGTGGGGGGCAGGGGGAGGAGGGATAGGAAAAGTACTCTCAACAGGATTTTGACATCACAGCCAACTCCCTGCCTGGTCAGCCCCTGATTTGGACACACACACAGCGAGCATACCCAGAGAGGTCCACAGACGTAAAACGAGAACTTTCTCACATGGCTCAGCACCACAGAACATTGAATTTTACTGCTGCACTGCTGTCCAGCTTCTAGTTATTCTTAATACTGATGATGTTAAAAGAAAAAAATACACATTTTGTGAAGGCACTATTACTTCCTTAGGTCCTGATTTATTTAGCCAAATTCTGTATGAATAAACTGAGTTTCAGGAACATTTCTAGGAATCAGCTTTTCTGATACTTGAATCCAAAGCTTATTTGTCTTCATTACATGTTACAGACAACGCCTTCTAGCTCTACAAAGACAGGTTGTGTCTTCTGGTAAATGAAATGCTATAATGAAAGAGAAAAAAACCTGCACTTCTATTCAATTTAGGAGTGCTTGTTCTTACTGTTAGCCATGTTGAGCGTTCATGTATGAGATGTTGACTTACAGAATCTGTGAAAAAGGAAGGACAAAGTTAATCAACTTCCTTCCAACTGAGTCACAGATGAAGTGTTATTTCAATGAATAAAAATCCTTTCCAAAGAATCAGAATCAGATCTCTATCATGCTGATTTCTGTCAAGTAATGAAACTTTTGTAGTTTCAGGATAGAGAATTGCTGTTAGAAAGTGGAAATGAGAAACCCATTTCACATTTCTCCCTGTACTCAGTAAAATACTTCCCACCAGCACTTAAAATCCACGGTGCTTTTGTGGTCACTTCTTAACTACATCTTGAAATTAGTTAATTTGTTTTTAGAAAATAAACACCTTCTTTTGTTACATTTCCACTATTTATTTATCATAGCAACAGCATGAGCATTTCCACTATTTTTCTTTTTTTTTAATTTACAACTTCCACATTACACTTATATCATTTCCAGATTTTCTAGAGGTATATGTATTCTATGAATAATGAAAACTAAAAATATGAAAAAAGTAAATTTTAATGTTAGGATCGGAGTAGGGTGGGTGAAGTACTAGTATGGCATAACTGTGCATGCAACTGTTAGTGAGAAGACCATAGTGAGAATCTGGGATTAAAATGCAAGAAACTTCTAGCACTTTCATTTATCCCTGAGCCCTATAGTTGGAAGAGTTACCTCCTCCCTCCCTGATTTATTTTCACTTTTTCTTTTTAGATTATTTATTTATTTTTGCCATATAGTGTGTGCACTCTCTGGAGAAAGACAGAGAGAGGCACAGGGAGTGGGAAACTGAGAAAGGCGGATGGCCACGCTGCAATCTCTTCTCCAGTCTGTTGAAATTTTGGCCAGGCATGCATATATTCTGAGCATGATTTTCAAGCTGCCAGGTGCAGGTCTCAAGCTATGATTGGTCATATAGCAATCCAGTGCCTTAACCATCATACCACCTGCTGGCCCACCTGATTTGTTCTTTGACTGACTTAGTGGCAATTCAATATAAATTCTAAGAATGAGCATTAAAAAAAAAAAACTGAGGAAAGTTGTCACTTTCTCTTTACAAGTAAGAGTAGAAGTATGGATTCATAACTCCTTTAACAGTATGCGTCATAGATATTGTAAACATTAATAAAGATATCAACCTCTTTTTGGATGGACAGTATGATCTAGATATTTCCTGTTACACAATAATTCCATATTTAGCTCATTTACTAACTTTATTCTGATCCCATTTTAAAGATTATCCAGAGCCCTTTCTGGACCAACTTATCATATAGGCCTTTCTTGTCCACTCTAAAGAGTTCAGTTCTAAACTGCTCTCCTGTGGGAAGCTGCACACCAACGAGTCTGCCGAGGTTTCTCAGAAAGCAAACAATTACCATGATTGGTTCCCTTCCAAAAACCTGACCTTCAAAACCTTGCTCTGATTGGCCACTAGAATCCCTCAAATTTGCATATCTGGCACCTCATGATTGGTCCAAAAGCAACCAATCATAACCCATTAACAACCAATCAGGGTACACCGTTTACAACCCACCAGAGTGTATATAACCACGATGCCTGGCCCACAGTAGCCAGACGACACAGATGACCGAGACGATGACAACGACCAGGAAGACGACAACTGAAGAGCCTGAAGAGCTGAAACACCACGCAGTCTCCAGATGACCCTGAAGATCCTGAAGAGCTGACACTGCATCGTCTCCAGACGACTTGGGAGACCCTGAAGAGTTGTAACACTACATCGTCTCCGGACGACCCTGAAGAG
>NW_006206691.1:495846-522761 GCF_000334495.1 Tupaia belangeri chinensis
GACCCTGAAGATCCTGAAGAGCTGACACTGCATCGTCTCCAGACGACTTGGGAGACCCTGAAGAGCTGTAACACTACATCGTCTCCGGACGACCCTGAAGAGTTGTGACACCGCGTGGTCTCTGTGCTGCTCACAGTAGACGACGTGACACTGCGTCGTCTCTGTGCTGTACCGTGCTGCCCACAATAAATGGACGACACTGTCGTCTCCGTGCTGTAACACTACGCCACTTGTCCCAGCTCTCACTTCTTCACTCAGGAAACCTCTTCGGCTGTCCCCTTGGGTCGGGACACTCTCCACCGTCTGATATATCCATATCCTAATCACTGGATACTGTGAATGTGACCTTATATGTCAGAAAGACTTTTGCAAATGTAAGTATTAAGTATTTTGAGGCAAGATCTTCCTGGATTATCCAGTGAGCCCTAAGAGATAGACGAGGAAGACACAGCGAAATGTAGGTAAGGACATGTGATGTTAGAGACACATCCAAATGGCACATGGAGCCACCAGAGACAAGGTGAGGAAAGATTCTTCTCCAGGAACTTCAGAGAGACTGCAGCCCTACTGACATCTTGATTTAGGACTTCTGGCCTCCAAGACTATGAAACAATAAAGCTATGTTGGTTTAAGCCATCAAGTCTGTGGTAATGTGCTATAATAGCCCTAGAAAACGAATACAACTGCTTTATCTAAAATAACACCTTCTGTTTTCTGAGTTGCTTTGGTTTTGTTCTCTATACATATCACTACCTATATTATACTGTCTTCTCTCAGTATCTGTAGGATTAGTTCCAGGAAATCCTGCGGATAGCAAAATCCACAGATGCCAAAGTCCACATGTGAAAAATATAAAATGATGTACTATTTGCATATGACCTACACACATCTTCCTGTATACTTCAGGTCATCTCTAGAGATCTTAAAATAAGTGGTAATGTAAACACTATGTGGGACCAGCAGATGGCATAATGATTACATTACTGGAATCCCACATAGTTGATCGTGGTTCAAGTCCCAGACTAGGCAGCTTAAAATTCACTCTGGGTTCATGTTCATGCACAGCCAAAATCCTGAGGAAAAAAATGGAAGAAAGAGATTGCAATGTGGCCATCTCCACAGAGTGTGATTTCTTACTTTCTGTCTTTCTGTCTCTCTGGAGAGTATATGTGGCCTATAACAAAAATCTCTCTCAAAAAAAAAAAAAAATACTAGGACCAGCAGATAGCAGATGTTATAGCAGTTATGTTGCTGGACTACCACATGGCTAACTGCGGTTCAAGTTCCAGACCAGGTGGCTTTAAACTCAAGATGGGGGTGTGTGCATGCATGCCCAAGATCCCAATGAAAATAAAAACGGAGGAGAAGGGATTGCAGCATGGCCATCCCCCCCTGAGGGGTGATTTCTTTCTTTTTGTCTCTGTCTCTCCAACAAGTACATGTGTTATATAGCAAAAATCTTTCTTAGAAAAAAAAACTATATAAATACTTACTACATTGCATTGTTTCTTATTTGTATTTTTTATTATCTCACTGTTTTTGTTACTTTTTTCTGGAATATTTTTGATCTACAGTCAATTGAATGAACAGATGTAGAAATGGCAGATAAGGAAGTCTGAATGTATTTCTTTGTTTGCTAGATGATTTCTCTTCCCTTACTAGCTGCAAGTGAGCAGGGGATAGTTCATTTTATTTACTACATATTCTTAGTGCTTTAACAGTATCTAATACATAGTAGTAATTCAATAATCTGAATTTAGGAAGAACAAGAGAAGAAAGGAAAAAAGAGCAAAGGGAAGAATGTGTAAGGAAAGGAAAAAGCAAAGGAGGAAAGGAAGAAGGAAATGGAAACAAGAAGAAACGACATCTAGAAGAAAGTTAATTGAAGGCATATAAATAAAAGATTCTTACACAATGTTACAAATCTTTGCAAATTCATATTTGGATACCTGCAGGGAAACAGGAAACATGGCCAGATAGCAACCTAGTGAACCCCTTAAAGCAGAATGGAGTAGAAAGTGACTACCTGGTCTTGTTCTGTTACAATTACTGCAGCAAAGGAGAGGCATTAGCCAATGATTCTTGGGTATGGTCAGCGAGTTCAAACCCAGCTTCTCAGTAGACATGGCTGCTCTGTTGTCCTTTCTGATTCTAAGTCACACAGCAAGGACAGTGTAACAACATCTGCCTACAGTGTCTCTTTATTATCTTTGTCATTCCCATAGCCATAATGACAGCATCACTACTCAGGGGCAGGTCTCCAGTGTGCTCTTCAGTTTAATAGGGCAGAGTGCAAATAATCCATACCAGTGACACAAATGAAACTCTCTACTTCTCTGCAGAAAAAAGAAAAATACAGAGCACAGAAGTTTTGATGGGGAGGTGAAGAGTCTAGATTTGCCAAATGCTCAAAACACTCAATCTTCCCGTACTGCCGACCATGTCATAGCTGCTATAGCCTGTATGCTTCTAATTGATTTAAGAAACCAAATTATTTCTTTCTTTCTAAATCTAAAAGGTTTACTTATGAATGTGATGGAAAAAATGGTAATATGTAAAACTTATAGATCCTATGGCTGGTCCTGTGACCTGGTGGTTCGGAGAACTGGATCCCTTGGCAACTGCACTACATGTGAATGCTCCAAATCCTTACAGGATATAGAAATAGAGAAGAAGGGATTGCAATATGATCTCATCCCATTAGCCGTGCTTTCTCTCTCTGTCTCTGCCTCTCTGTCTCTCTATCTCTGGCAACTGCACACACACTCTGGCAAATGGAAAAAAAACAAACTTATAAGTCCTAAAACCAAGCATTCACCCAATTATCCTTCATGACTTTTTTCAACTATTGAGCTCCAAATAGAATTGCTACAAGTAAAAGAAGGTTTTATGCTTACCATACATTATGTAAATTGGCTAATTTTTTTCAATTGGTTTAACTTTTATTTATTAGCACCCATTTATAACTATAACTTTGTGATACCTGTTATTTTTAAAAGAATTATTTATTTAATTTTATTTATTATTATTATTAATTTGCTATAGGGCATGTGTGCTCACCAGAGAGAGACAGAGAGAAAATGGTAAAGTAAGAAAGCAAGCTGCCTTGTCCAGGACTTGAACAACACTTGACATGTGGGAGTCCAGTGCCCCAACCACCAAGCCACCTTGGTGGCCCCAACTTTAAGTACATGTTATACTTAAAGATAAGCAAATTCATTCTTGGGCCAGTCCTGTGGCCTAGTGGTTAAGGGAGACAGATCTTATACAACCAACCATGCATTCAAATATTGGCCCTGGTAGCTTAAAAATCATGCTGGCCACATGTGCATGTGTGTCCAAAATCTCAACAACATAACAAAATGGAACAGAAGGTATTATGGCATGACCATACCCCAATGGGAGAGATGTTTTTTCCCTATTCCTCTCTCTCTCTGTTTCTCTCTAGTGAGCACATATAGCCACTAGAATATCAAAAATAAAATAAAATTTTAAAAAATGGGCATCAGCAGATGGCATAATGGCTATGTTGCTGGAGTCCCATGTAGTGAACCCTGGTTCGAGTCCCAAACCCAGTGGCTTAAACTCTCTCTGGGCGCATGTGCATGCATACCCAAGATCCTGAGAGGAGAATGGAGGAGAAGGGATTGCAGCATGGCCATTCACACTGGGGGGGTAATTTCTCACTTTCTGTCTGTCTCTCTCTATCTTTCCGGGAGCACATATGCCCTATAGCAAAAAATCTCTCCAAAAAATAAAAAAAAATTAAATTAAATAAATAAGAAAAGAAAAAGAAAATTTGTTTTAAAATGTTTAACAATGTGGACTATTTCCTAATTGAGATCGCATAGTTCTAGTGGTTCTTTTTTTTTTTTTTTTTGGTAACCTATTATAGTTTCGTGTGGAGAGGAACCATGTTGGAAACTTTTTTTTAAATTACATATAGACTAGTGGATAACATGCTTAAGAAGTCCTTACTGGATGAATGATATCTTTGAAATAAAACAAATATTTTGTTAATAGATTTTCCTTCTTATTATATAGAAAAAGGGTAAGATACATCAAGACTGTACAAACCTTGCCTAAATTGCTTAAAGCACCCTGTGCACATGATCTATAGGATAAACAGATGCTATTGGAAAATATGTTGGGATACATAATTTGTATGTGACTAATATTTATCTCTTCCAGATTCACAATGCATGTTTGTTCCACCAAAGTAAAGTTCTATTCTTAATTCTGTACAAAATATATACTTACAAAAATATACCCACAAAAAATAACTGCATTATGTTGAATTGGAAATTTTCAAAGGTTTTGTTGTGCATTTTTTAACATGTTTTCTAAACTCTCTATTGATGGACTGTGTTACAGTCTCACTTCCCTCATCTCACATAATATATGCAAGAGAAGTGCCAAATCATGGCACCTGGAGTTTTATTGATTGTCTATATTCACAATTGGCTCAATCAAGGCAATGTAGAGGGTGAAAAATGACAAAAAGGGTGATAAACAATCAAACAGCCAGAAACCATCATTAGCGCAATCTCTTCCTGTTGACTAAAGATCTTACTTTTGTTAACGAGGATACAGATTTATGACACACAAATAGCTCTTCCTTTGTCATTTTTCCAACTAAGCTCAGAGGGAAAAAAGGTCAACCTGCTTATAAAAACTGATGTAAATACATAAGTATTTGGCCAATTATTCTACGCATCTTTTTAAAACCTCAGTTGCTTGCAGCCCAGATGAAATGGGATCAAGGGTGAAACAGCATGTCACAAAGCATACTAAGCCACCTTAGTTTTAATGAGGGCCTGTAACATCTGGTTTATCTCTGATCAACCCAAGATATGACACAAGGAACAGAAAACTGGTATTTGTTTTGATATTAGTCTTAATGTCTGTGATGAGTTCTCTACACATATCAGACTGTATTGAACTATGAGACTTTACACTTTGTATGGCTATCAGCTTCGAAGTCCTGAAAAAAAAAAATGTCCCCAATGAACTACTTATTGTCCTAATACTCCAAATTTTCTTCTTGGTTAGTTACTTTTTTCTATTAAAAATATTTTCTTCGTAGTTTCAGTAGTAGCTTCTATAAAGTAATATTTAATATCTTCTTCAATAGAAGATTTTTCTGGTCATCTTGAAGTTCTGAAAATTTTCTCTTTATGCAAATGCAAAAGCAAAATGCAACCAAACAAACACACACATAAATTCATATGTACAAATGCAACCTTTTGCAGAAATTCCTTCTGTAGTAAGGAGAAAATTTAAAGGAAGAAATCACATTTTCTTCAACCTGCCAGTATCTCATCTCTACTAAATAAAGTGAAAGGAGAGTTCAAAGTCCTTCCCAAACTGGGTTCAGCTACCTGAGCCCAACAAACAGGGTCTTTTCCAGGCAACCCACTCTGCGGATACTCAATAGATTTCCATAGATTTCCTTTTTTTCCCCTTCCTGTTCTTCCCTATTTGTCAGGAGGCTGATTCTGTAGAACATATAACCCTGTCCTCTGTCTTCAAGTTGCATACAATCAACGAAAGGTAGCAACACAAAATCTTAAGGCAGGAAGCGAAGAAAGATTAAATTATTTGTTTTGCACTCTACCACCTCTCTCAGGACCACAGATTTAACAATGCTGTGTTCCCTTTGTTCTTCTTTTTTTTTTTTAAGTTATTTTGTATTTAATCACTATACATCACAACAGCTTGTAAAATGAATTTCCCCAGAATAAATATACTTCACACCAGTCCAGTTAGAATTATTATCATACACATTATTATCAATAAACAATCCTCTATTTTTGTGCCTCTTAAATGTCTTGCCTCTCTATTTTTTTACTTGATTCCCTTCCTCTCACCTTCCCTTAACTCTCATTCTCTCTCACATTGTCTCTGGTATCCACAACCATTCTCCATGCTTCTGTATCCTCCAATCTTTCAGTTTTGGTTTCCACCAAAGTGGAAACAGTTGTTATATATTAGGTGGAGATTAAGGTGTTGTACTCCCAAATGGCCAACCGTGGTTCGATGCTCCTTGTTCTTCTACCCACCACCTCAAGTGCTACACACAGTTCCTTTCTATGTCTGCTGTGTTTATAAGTTCCAGTAACCTTCTCCTTTTACCTCTTCCAGCTTTATGCTTCCCACTATAGCTTGTCTCTAGATGCCTCACCATGCTCTTCTGTTTTCCCAAATCCAGCCCACTCTTCTTTAAACAGTCACTTTACTAAGCTCTTTTCAGTTAATTATTTCAATGTGCTGTTTCCTGCTAGGAATTATACCATAGATTGTTTTTAGAAGTGTATTTCATCAATCCTCTGACAATACTTTGTTCATTCCTCTTATGACACCTTTTAGAACCTACTTTAATCATCTGTCTACACATCTCTTCTCTCTATTAGGCTCTGATTCCTTGATGTCTGAGACTATGCTTTAAACATCAGTGTACTTTAGGCTCTTATACAATGCATGAGAAGTAAGTGTGTGGTGAATGAATGAATGAGTGCACAATTTTGGAGCTTCATTCCTTGTCAGCTAAAAATTTAAGCCACATCAAAAGTCCCTTTTATCTGAGACAGTTGCTTGGTTTAAAATAACAGGATCATCATGGTGTTATACAAGTTACAGTAAGTCCAGAGGAGAGCGGCTTGTTTCCTGCATCTGCTAACATTAAAACAGAAATCTGTGCCCCAGGCGCACAGACCAGTGCCCAGGAAAGGCTTGCAAAAGAAAAATTAATGCCAGCATGCGATAATATTACACATGCTCTGAACTGGGTTTATCCTGAACTATGTTTAGTAAACTTCAAAAGAATGGTTTTTTTTTTGGTTTGTTTTTTGTTTTTGTTTTTATTCCCTACTTGGTGTCTTCATGGTAAAGCAACTTAAAAAACATCTTCTACATCACTCAGGGGTTCTTGAGAAGTAGGGGATTCTCTTACATTTAAATGAGCGGTGCAGCCAAAGGTGTGGAATGGCTGCAAGAGAGCTTATGCAGTTGGATCTTTCAGTAGATAGATACACTCAAGGGGAGATAAGTTCAAGTGCCACCAATTTGTTCAAGGAGTGCAAAGTCTCAAAGTTCCACAATTCACACCACATGTTCTGAAAATCCTGCCACTGCATCGGGAGCAGCAGTTAGCGTTAATGGCTATGTTGCTGGACTCCCATGTAGTCAACTGCAGTTCGCGTCCTGGACCTGGTGGCTTAAAACTCACGCTGGGCGCGTGTGCGTGCGTGCCCAAGATCTGGAGAGGAGAATGGAGGAGAAGGGATTGTGGCGTGGCCATCCCCCTTTGTGGGTGATTTCTCACTTTCTGTCTCTCTGTCTCTCTCAGTCTGTCTGGCGAGCGCACGCGCCCTATAGCAAAAACCTCTCAAAAAAAAAAAAAAAATCCTGCCACTGCTGACAAATGCCCCATGACAACAATAATGTGCTACTGCATTTAACTGAGTACTGCTTCTTCGTTCAGGCAGTAGGGACTACACAGCTATAGAGTCCCATTGAGCAACGACAGCCAGTTTCAAAAATGGTATCTTCCATAGGAGTGCTATGGAAGATACCAAGCCTTACTCTTCATAGAAATTTTGATGCCTCCTATCAAAATTATCCTGGGGAACCAGCAGTTAGTGTAATGGCTATGTTGCTGGACTCCCACGTAGTCGATTGCGGTTCGTGTCCCGGAGCCGGTGGCTTAAAACTCACGCCAGGCGCATGTGCGTGCGTGCCCAAGATCCCGAGAGGAGAATGGAGGAGAAGGGATTGCGGCGTGACCATCCCCCCTGGGGGGTGATTTCTCGCTTTCTGTCTCTATGTCTCTGTCTGTCTGGCGAGCGCACGCGCCCTACAGTGAAAATCTCTCAAAAAAAAAATTATCCTGGACAGATCAACAATATTAAAGCAAAACTTAACTATAATTTACATTGTGGATGACATACCTCATCTTTCTCTCATTTCTTTTTTTTTTTAAGTTTATGTATTTCTTCCCTGAGCAGTTGACAGAGCGGGGGAGAGAGAGAGAGAGACTACACCCCAGTATCTCAACACTGTAATCTATCTCTAGCTTCAGCCAGCCCCAGATTACAAACACATGTGTACTGGCTTACTCTGAGAGATTTCCAGATGCAAACCTGGAACTTTCCCATATGGGTCAACTTTGTAGAACATTGCATCTAACCACTGCCACAATCCATCCCCTCTTATTTCATGCTTAGAAGAGCCTTTTTATGGATAGAGCATGAAGCTCTATCTCATGTACATGGATGCCTCAGTAGTCAGCTTATCTTTAGCTTCAGAAGCAAGTTTTATTGGTCTAAAGCTACAGTTCTTACCTGAGGACAGTTCTGTTCTTTGGAGATTCTTGACAATGTCTAGAGACATCTGGGTTTTTCACCTGGTGCAGTGGTACTGGCATCTGGTGAGTAGCATCTAAGGATGGAACTAAGCCTTCTACTATGCACAGGTCAGTTCCTTGTTAAAAGAAAATCTGGCTTTTGGCTTCAAATGTCAACAGTGCCAATGCTGAAAAACCTTAATTTAAAGATAGTCCCCATTTTTCTTGCCAGGTGTTTGTTCAGGAAGGTGAGCACATGACATAATTCTGGCAATTAACTTAAGAGAAAGCACTGGGTATCATCAACAAGGACAGTTCTTCACTTGTAAGCAAGAACCATAAGGAGCAGGTGGCAAAATAGAGAGACTCTGAGGACTTGAGTCCTTAGTGATGTGCTTAGGTCTATCAATCACTCAGTTCTCAAACCTGCCTCATCTCTCAACGTCTCTTTACATGAGCTGAGAACACTGTTTTATGTTACTTGCATCTATAAACATCCTAACTGAAACATATCTGCTCCATGTGATGGTTCAGTAAGATTTATGTTGGCTCTGGGGACACGAATGTTAATGCTAAGAAGGCCAGAGACAAGCATTAAGTTCAGAAGGAAAAAGATAATAAAGATCCAAATGTTCCTCAAGTTAGTTAGGGAAATAACACAATACAGTAAGGGAAGGGATAAGGCCAAGGAAGGAATGAAGGAGAATAGGTATTCATTAGTCATTCTGTCAGGAGGATCTTCAGAGAAATCTTATTTTATTGAACAATGGGCAAGAAGTGGATCCAACACAGGATGGAGTAAATTTTCTGATTCCTTTGAAAGATTGACTGCCTATGTCTAAGCTCTTATGTCAGTTATGTTTCTGTTGTAAACTCCCAAAGAATTTTTAGAACAAACAGCACGAACGCCACAGGAGTCCTGACCTCTGACCAGGCCTCAGGCCCTTCATCATAGGCTCCTGTCTTATTTCTGTCTTCAGAAGCTGGGGCCTGCTTCCCACTGGCACTTTCCCTCCCAGCTTATTTCCAAAGGAAGAGATGAGTTCCTATTGTCTCAGTCACTTCCTAGATTGCTATATTAGAATTGTGGGCTAACTTCTCATTGCCCGATGACTTTAAGCAATTCTATTTCAGCAAATGACAGCAGTATTAGATACCATCACTAGTTCAATGACAGATTATTTTAAATGGGTTTACTTTAGTTAATACAAACTTTTTTGATAAGCAGACATATCTAAGAGTGGGTTTAGTTTCTTAACTCCCATAATGATAAGAAACAATTAAAATATTAAGTGTAACTATGATAAAAAAAAAAAAACACTTTGCATTTAGGTTCCATAGCCCTAGAAAACAATACCAACTCTGTCTTTCCATTTAGTGTTTCTTAAATAGCTTATTTCTTTCTTTTTCCCCTTGATTCTCTTCTTCTCACTCTTGGCCTTGTACTCCATTGTAATCATCAGAAAAGTGACATATAAAAATTTAGAATTAAAGTAATCACAATTTATTTGTCCCAGAAAGTTAAACTAGTATCAAAAGAAGACATTTCAAGCTGAAGCTGGAAAAGGATGAACAAATTAAAATAGAGTTGAGACAACTTAAGAACCTGTTAGGACAGAGTCAGGTGGTGTGGTGGTTAAGGCGCTGGATTCCCACATGCCTGATTGTGGTGTAAGTCCTGGACCTGGTGACTTGCTTTCTCACTTTCCCTCTCTCTCTCCATCTCTCTCTGGTCAAATTTAAAAATAACAATAATAAGTAAAATTAAAGAATTTTTTTTTTCTTTTAGAAGAATCTGTTAGGAGGGAATGAAAAGAAAGAAAACAGGGATTCTGGATCATTAAAGCAGTTTCTCATTCTTTGTAGAGAGTGGCCATTAAAATAAAAATACTCCAGCTCAAAGACAACAGCAGCTACAGAGATTATTTATCCAACATTCGTTGTTCCCTATCGTTCCTTGTTAACAGAAATCTTATTTCTCCCACACCTTGCATTGATCTAAGCTGGTTGTGACGGATACCTTTACATCTCCAAGAACTTTTCCACTCAGTTTCCCTTACAGTTATTTTAAAATTACAATGCAAACCAGAGTCTTGAAATCACACAGGGCATGTCCAAAATCCTAAGAGAAGAACAGAGGAATTACAGGGTAACTATCCCTTCTGGGGGATGATTTCTCACTTTTCCTCTCTCTGTTTTTCTCTCTTTCCAGCAAGAAGTGCAGGCGCCCTATGGCAAAAAAATAAAAAAAAAAAAAAAAAAAAAAAAAACAAAGTCAATGTAGTATAAAATTACACTTCAAGTCAATTAGCTCACTAACTCAAAACTTACTACATATTAGAAATTTATAGATAAGAAAATGAAAACAAAGAAGTTATAATAGATAAGTATGGATTAATGCCAGAAAAAAATTAACAGTCTATGTTTTCCTTAAAGTATATATATATATATATTCCATAAAAAGGCTAAATAATATAAATTAATATATAAGTTAATTTTATACACACGAATATAACAGTTACCAATATATCAGAGAAATTTAATTATATTAATTAAAAATGATTTTAAACTGTAGTATTAACAGATTAAAAAGTATAATATTACTCAATGTTTGAAACACTTTTGCATACTGCTAGAAAAAATAGAAATTAGATGATAATCTGGCAGTTTGCATAAAATATCTTAATTAGTACATAAAATTAACTTCCATTTAGCAATCACACTTCTGAAAATGTTTTCAATTGAAGGAAATTATCCAAAAAGTAAGTGGAGGATGGGTCTGTGTGTCCGTGTGTGTGTGTGTGTGTGTGTGTGTACACACATATGTGTGTATTATATGTCTACACATATATGCATGTATCTATATGACTTGGTAAGAGTGATAAGAGTTGTTTTATTACATCCTTTATTCTGACAAATAATTATAAATTATATAAATAACAAAAAGGTTTTAAAAATTTTGTTAAATCTATGGAACACTATATTACTAATAGTAAAAATAAGTAACATCTATGTGGTAGGCAAGATCATTATTATCTTCATCACATAACTGAGGAAAGTGAAGCCTAAAGACATTACTTACATTAGCTGATGTACTATAGCTTGTAATCGACAGATGTAGAGTAAAAGTTAGATAGTCTTTTAGATAATCATCTATAGAGCTATGTATCTCTAAAGTGATTAAACTGAAGACACTAGACACTTAAGTTTCCATTTATTTATTTTTATTTATTTTATTCTTTTCTTTTTAAATTTCTGTTCTCCTTTTATATCTTGTCCCTTTTATTTCTCCCCCCCCCACCCCCAGGAGTTCCATGTAACCGGGAAGTTTCATGCAAGAGGAAAACAGATATGAGTGGAAGTGTGCTCTAGGGGGCATAATTTTGATCAGTTTCTAGAGACCCATGAACCTCAAAAGGTTAAGAGCTGCTGACCTCTTCATCACTTGCCATGCTGATGGCAACAGACCACCAGCTAACAGTCTTCGTTTGACATCTCAGCCTTTTTTTATTCACCCTACTGTAGCTACCCGGAAACAGTGCCAGATTCTTCACTTTCTCTCCAAGATCAATCAAAGCAGTTATTTCTCTAAGAACAGAGCAACAATTAACTGTTGCCACACAAGATATAAGATGTCAAAGAAAGAGCATCTCTTCACTGCTTGACTCAGGAGAAGCACTTAGTTGCTGTTTTGCTCTCATTTATTATGAGCCAAGGAGTTTATTCAGATTTTTTTTTTCCCATAGTGAAAAGATTTCAAACTGACTCAGGGAGCTTGAAATTTAAAAAAAGAAATTCAACTATAACATGTGCAGTCAGTTCTCTTATAACCCATCCTATAAACCAATGTCTATTCTGAGTTTTACACACAGTGAGTGGGAACTAAATTAGAAGTTCACAAAGGTGAACGCCTTGCTGTATAATGTAAATATGACAAACGTGACCTGGAACAAGTAATTGATTCAAACATTCTCATTTCTATAAAAGCAGACCTTTTTCTCTACTTATCTTAGGTTAAAATCATACTCCCTCATTTAGCTGGCATTAAACTTAAAATGAACTGTGAAATAAGCTATGTTCTTTTCCATGAAAGCCTATTGATTAACAGAAATTAACTATGTGAGGAGGTGTAGGGGAAGAGTTAGGAAGAGAGGGAGATATCATTGCACCAATTATGCAAATGTATTTCTATAAAATAATATTGTTACGGTCATTTTGTTAAGACCCTGAATATTGTTCATTCTAAATACGTATTACATTTTAATCAAACTACCTACTTTCCACTCTTTCTTGAGAAATTTACATTCTGACTACATTTTGAGGGCAGTTAGGATCTAGCTAAGCTCTCAAATATAATAACTATCAGAAATTGTCCTGAATTATTCATGTTAATTATGCTGAACCAAACATTGTAGACAGGAAAATGTATTTCCCACTGAAATATGTTTGCCTTAGAGAGATTTCTAAATTGATCATAGTCTCCCTTTTTTATGATTAGACCTACGGGCCCCTAGCATAGTCAGGAACACATGTAATGAAGTGAATTCCAACCATCATCATACTTTTTCAGCATAATCAGGATCATCAGAATCAATTCTGTATTTTTCCCTTGGTTTCATAAATAATCACAACTAAGTCCCAGTGCATACTAATTAGGAATCATTTGCACACAACTACTGGATTATATAGCGAAAAATATTCTTTGGCTGCATTCATTTTTGTATATACTTTCTATTCAATATAATTAACTTCATAGCACATCAAAGACATAGTATTTATTTTGTTGTTGTTGCTTTATTCATTCACAAATTTGTTTATTCATTCCGTTGTTCAGGCAGGAAACAATTACTAAGCAACTTCCTATGTGTCAGGTTCAATGCTAAATTTTCTCCTTGCTGATTACCTTTTGTAGTTTGCTTTTTGGTGCTCTTCATTTAAAGGATTCCAGGAGCTGAAAATAGTGCTACTTATCATTCTCATTTAATAGCCCACAATCACTATTTTATCAATTTTTCTTGCTCATCCTGTTTCTGCAATTTTATTATACAGACCCACTTTCTTGTTTATATGTAGGTATTCTTAGTCCATGGAATGTTACATTAATATTATTTTTGATAGGCATATTCTTTAATGTAGCAACTGGTATTGTGCTTATATGTCTTATTCTGTTGTTTACTCTTTCAATTTCACAATGTTTAATGTGGATTTATTTCATTGTATCTGTTAGCATTTTTTAATGACAGGTACTTTTTCCTTGGTACACTAAAACCGACTTCAGCTCTGCTAGAATAAACAAATCCTTGATCACTCTTGTAAATGTCTTCATGTGTCAGTAGAAGAGTTTCTTTGGGTTACATGTATAGGAAAGGATAGAAAACACTGTACTTCATTATCTAGGAGTTGTCAGGTTCCTTTATATTTGACCATGTTCATTAAATCACCAGCATTGTAAAATAATTTCCATTTCTATATTTCCCCAGCTACTAACTATACATTTTTCATTTGAAGTTGTATTTCAGGTTTGGTTTAATTCGTATTTCTCCAACTGTCAATGAGGAAGACTATCAAAGACTATTATTTGTGGGCTGGCAGGTGGCGTGGTAGTTAAAGGCTCTGGATTCCCGTATGGTCAACTGTGGTTCAAGTCCCGGATGTGGCAGCTTGCTTTCTCACTTTCCCTTTCTCTTTCTCTCTGGTCAAATTTAAAAAATTAACAGTAACAAATGGAATTAAATAAATAAATAAATTTTTAAAAATGACAATCATTTGCCACTCTGATACCAATGCACATCTAACACCTTTCCCTCTGGGCTTATACAATTTCATCTCTGGCCTTTTACAGTTTCAGCTCTACCTTTTATCACCTTTGGAAATGGTGATAAGAGTAGGATTAGAACAGGAAGATTGTTTTAAAATCTAAGAAACAGATACCATGTGCCCTTCTCAACTCCGTATTGCCAGGACATTTTCTGCTCAGTCCCTAATTTTCTGAAAATAATTAAACAAGGGGGAGTGATAGATTGAGGTAAATATTTTCATTTTGTACAAATAAGCAAGAGACTTGGCTAAATCAGCAATTAAAAATATAATTGTTCAGGTAGAACTGAAATTGTAAATGATCTGAGTAAATAATTCATTCACTTTAAAAATAGTACTGAAAAGACTAAAATCAGCTAAAGAGATAATCTTTCTCATTAGAAGAAACCGTACCTGAAATGCCGCTTCAAATTCATGTTGGGGGAGAAATGTATAGTCAGCTGCTGGGGAAACAGAGGAATGGAAATTCTTTTATAATGGCGGAGGTTTAATGAACGTGGTCAAATGTAAAGAAACCTGACAATTCCTAGATAATGCATTACAGTGTTTTCCATCCTTTCCTATGCATGTAACCCAAAGAAACTCTTTTACTCATATCTGGAGGCATTTTTAAGAGTGATCAAGGATTTCTTTATTCTAGCAGAGCTGAAGTCAATTTTGTTGTTCACCATGTAAAAAGTTCCTGTCCTTTAATATGTTGCTAGCCCTTCCAAATTATCACACTTGGAGGGTCAATCCCACTATAGATATTAATTAGCTTTCCCTCCTTCAAGCTTAGGATTCAGTTTTTTCAGTTCTGCAAAGTCATTGCTGGGACACATGTGCTTTCCAGCTTCTGAACATTTTGTTGCTGGGTTATCTGCTCTTTTTGCCCTTGAGAATATATGTCTTTTAAAAAAGCTCTTGTCATTTAGTGGGTGTCAGAGGGGAGAAGAGTTCAATGTACGTGTGCAATGTGCCAACTTTAACTAGAACTACTCTTCTATTTCAGCAGTTTTTAAAAATTTGTGTCTCTTGCCTGAACTTTCTTCCTAGTTTATTATCTCTTGATAGATTTACTCCTACCATGATATTCCGTAGAAGCTAGTTCTATAATAAAAGCTTTTCGTTAAAAATACAAGGAATCATGTACTAACCTTTGCCCCACCAAGTTCTGACATTCACTGTGGAGTAGATACTTTGCCAAGCATGATCATGGATAACACTGAGATTATAGGATTACAATGATGGTAAATAAAATATAAGCAAATAACTAAAATACAAAATAAAATACTGAACAAACCCTGAGAGATTTGGTAAATTGCTTATTTCCTTTCACTCTTCAACTAAGGTTAACTGTAATATATGTGCAAAGAAAATAAATTTAGTTTTGCAATCACAAGACCTTCTATTGTGTCAAGTGCAAAGCAGACCCCCAAAATATTTTCCTTATCAAATACCCTGGTATAAAAATGCAACAATATGGGCCAGCACGTGGCCTGGTGTTACATGAGATGGATCCCACATAGCCAACTACACAGAACAAGTGACTGAGCTGGTGGCTTACAAAACATACCAGGGGCACGTGTGTGCAACCTAAAATCCTAAAAGGAGGCAGAGATGGAGGAGAAGGGACTGTGGTGTACCTTCCGCGACAGGGAACACTTTCTCTCTTTTCTTCTCTTTTTATCTCTCTTTCTCTCTCTGACAAGTGTTTGACGAATTGAAAAAGTAACAAAAGAAATAAAATCCATCCATTCTACTTTTTCCTGAAGTTTCAAAACAAACAAACAAACAAAATAAAACTCTCAAGTACAATTTTAGCATTCAAGAAAAAAATAGGCCCGGGTTCTCAAGATTCCCTGGTACTCTTTTAACTTTACTCATTCCAAGAACTTGAGTCCAATTAAGTGTTACTCTAAACTTAATCAATGATAGCCAATACTCCTTCAATATATTTTCAAAAATATAGTAAAGGAGTAAGCCTGGTAGAGTCACATACATCCAGACTCAGAAGCCCAGCTGTTTTTTCCTCTTGCCAATCTATCATTCGATCAAATAAGAATGATGCATTGGCACAGAAAATGTCAGTTAATTCATGTCCCGTTTTGCCCTACAGAGTCTCAACAGCTCAGTAGAACCCCATTATGACCATATCCTTGAGATTGTCTGACATAAAAGCAAATTACTACCACTGTAAGAAAGAACCTGAACATAAGTACTGCCAGATTTATAGTTCTGCTGCAAACCCTGTCATTTTGATCTAGTTGAAATTTCTGTCACTAAAACAGATTGATATCTTGAGAATTCTTAACCCAATGAACACATGGAATACCAATTAAAATGTCAAATCCTTTATCTAATCCCAAAAGTGTAACTTCTACCTGTTATCTAATAAATATTTTAGTTAAATCAGCTGTCCCTCCCAAAAAATTATTTTCCTTAATATTATGGGAACCCAGACCACTAAAATACATCTAAGGTTTCAAAGGTGTTCTTTATAATTATTTAAAGATATCTCTAAGCAACTAATCTCTCAGTGAAAGAATATTAAGAAACAGCTTTAATACAAAGAAATGGAAAGAAAACAACATTTGAGTTCAGAATAAGGCTGGAGAGGCAGGGGTACTGTTGAGAAATTTGGATATGAAAGATGTGGTTTCTTGTATTTGAACTTACACAAGCACTTTCTTCCACTGAGGCTCACATTGCCAATCTCTGATTCCAGAATTAAAAATCACTAATAATCTGAGCTGGTAAGCAAGACAATAAAGTTTGGATCTTTCTCAAGTGACAAATAAATCATACAAGTGATCTTTTACACCAATTCCCTGAATTTATCATTTAAGCATGGGAAGTAACCGTGATAGTAAAATTTTGAGTAGATTATTGGGGATGCCAGATGAGAAAGTGCCACGGAATACCAGACCCAGGAGTTCTGTTGTGGTACATGGCTCTTGAGAGCCTACAACCCATGCTGTGATGAGTGCATTCTACTTCTCTTAAACATGAGGACAGCTCTGAGGGACCAATGCCACTGGCCATAGTAGTCCCACATAATCATTTCCCCTAGGCCCAGTTCTTACTGATTGATCCCTAGAGGTGATGAACAGAGATAGATATTCAAGGTAGAAGGATGGGTATCTAAACACAGGCCAGATAGCTTCAGCTTCATTCATTAATATGTTATCATTACATGGAAAGTGGTGACATGATTCTAAGCAGACGGGTCCAAAGACCAGAATATTCTCAAAGAAACAGTCTGCAGCCTGGGGCAGGTGATTTGAAGTAGGAGAACAATGTGTTACCAGAAAGCCTGGCTTTACTCATGTGTCATCACTGGGAGGGAAAGAATTTCCACAGGAGCATGTCTGGTCCCTTAAGCACCAACTTCTTTGTCTTATGCTAAGCTGAAAGTTAAAGTTGTCTGCATATGCAATTAATGAACCAGTTCACTTAATACAATTGCCATAACAAACACGTATTAAACAATCGCAATTTATCAAGCACTAATACTAGGTACTAGGTATACAAATAAGATTAAAATAAATACTCCACCCCAAAAAAGTTCCATTTTCTTGAGAATGCTGATGTGTTATACAAAGCAATACTTTATCTTATAATGTACAAAAATTAAAACATAATGTTAATTGAAATTTTGAGCTTATTAATATTAAATACAAAATTTATGTGAAAATCCACAATCAAGTAATATAAAATCAAGGATGTTTAATGTATCTGATGGTACTAATCGGATGATAAATTAAGCCTGCATGGAACACATGAGGTTGATGTTAAATACAAATCATTATGATTATTTTAAAGATAGAGAGTGCCTAGAGAGAGAAAAAAGCTCAGCAGTGTTCCATTGACCATGATCCCCTTTCCCTAGCCTCCAGCTCTTCAGAATCCTGACCACTCATGTGAGTGCCAGGTGTGTTTTCAAACTGATTCAGGTACCTGAACTTATGGTCAGCAATGTGGCTTCCAGCACTACAGTCCAGCATGCTACAGAGTGTGACACCTAGGCTGGGCCTTTTCTCTTTATATTTAGTGAAATGAAGTTTTACATGTTCATTTTAGATCACGCAAATGTTTTGTGTAAATATTAACAATTCATATAATACATTCTATTACACTCCACCCATTTCATTATTTTCTATTCCACTCTATTCTATTTCATTTTCTAAATTCTGCTCACAACAAACTAAATCAATCTAATAACCGAACAATGTGTCACAACCTCCACTCAATAACCTTATTATCAGTAGCTCATATTTGATAATGCACCATTCTCTTGTCACAGAGTCATTTATCAATTACAAGAATCTCTGCAACATGTGATGCATTTCACAAGAAAGATAAAAGAAGATTGGAGGGGATCAGAATCTTGGATCTCCCACTGAAAGCTTCTTCTGGGCCAGCAGATGGCAAGTGCGGTTTGAGTCTCAGACAGAGTGGCTTGAAACACTGTGTGTTTCATGTGTGCCCCTAATCCCAGGTGAATGGAGGAGAAGGGATTGGCCATCCTCCCAGGAATTGATTTCTTGCTTTCTGTCTGTCTCTTGGGTAACCACACACATCCTATAGGAAAAAAAAAAATCACTCAAAAAATTAAAAAAAGCATCTTCTAATACAGTCCGTCAGTAAACTAAAATTCTCAAAAAGATTAATCATTCTGAAGAGAGTAGAGTGACAACCTAAAAATGCCAGCTGGATTTTATCAACTGTCAAATACAAACAGTATCAAATAGTGTCATTTCATTTTCAGGATTTATCTAACAATAATTAAACTCTGAACAGGTACTCTGCATTTTTATTAGATAATCAATTTATTATTGAACACCATGCATGTATACTGTAGCATAGCTATGCTCTCAGATGACGAAATGGAACCTGCTTCTTCTCCTCCATGTAGACATGAGGTCTTCCTACAGTACCAAGCCGTTAAAAAATATTACCTTACAATGTGAACTAAATTGTTATGAGATTGAATGTATTAAAAAAATGTAAAAAATTTAAAAATTAAAAAAATAAAATTAAAAAAATTGTTATGAGTTATTTTTACTTAGCATTCCAAGTCTTCATTGATGCTATCCTAACTACATAGTAATTTCTTTAAGGGTAAGAATTATTTTTTCTATAAGCTCTTTGCTATTATACTGGTGTTCACATATTAGTAGATGTTATTGTATTGGTGTTCACATAGTGGATTCTATTATACTGGTGCTTACATATTTGATAACTCACTGAGCACCATGCACTTGTACCAAATCGATAACCCAGGAATTACAATGAAATCAGTATAATCTCATTGTATGTTCTCTTTTCTATAACCATATATAATCAACTAGTCATTTAATATCTCATTTGAATATCTTGAAGTTATCCCAAATTCACAAAATAATACCTTTTATCCTCCTGTCTCAGTCCTAGTTCTGTTCCTATTTTCAGAAAAGGGATCTGTCATCTATCCAGTTGTGCAAACCAAATAAAACAACAAAAAAATCCTTGTACCTCTCTTCCTCCGACTCCTTTTATGTAATTCATCACCAAGTTCTCTGACTTAATTTCAAAAATGTCACTCAAAGTCATTCTCTTCTCTCCATCTCCACCAAAAGCACTCTGGCCTAAGCAAACGATAATTCTTGCCTGGACACCTTCTTTAAAAATCCAGTTCGTTCACTTGTCTCCACTTCAGCTCTTTTCACATCTGTTCTGTACTCCATAGACAGTATTATAATAATATCAAAACACACACCTGGACATGATTATCCCATGCTTAAAAACCCTTCTTATCTGAACCAGCAGGTAGTGTAATGGTTAGGGTGCTGAACTCCCACACGGCCGACTGTGGTTTGAATCCCAAACCTAGTGGCTTGAAACTCACACCAGGCATGTGTGTGTGCATACCCAAAAAACCACGAGGAGACTGGAGAAGAAGGGATTATAGCATGGCCATGGATGATTTCCTGCCTCTGTCTCTCTGTCTCTCCTTGTCTCTGTGGTGAGCACATGTGTCCTATAGCAAAAATCTAAAAACAAAACAAAACAAAACAGCCTTCCTATTGTTCTTTGAATAAAGGTAATAACTGCTTAACACATGCTGTGTGGTGGTTTTTAAATATGGCCACAAATCCTTTGACTATCCTTTTAAGAGCTGAAGTCTTTATTTTCTACCTTTGAATCTATTTGAGCTTATGACTGTTTTATTCAATAGATAGTACAATAGAAATGACACTCTGTGACTTTTGAGACTAGATTATATAAGGTCATACAGTCTTCTTTGAGGTGGAACCATTGCTCCTAGAATGCTAAGCTGTCATGTAGTAAGCTGGCCAGTCCTGAGACAACCATACTGAAGAGGCCATAGGTAGACATGAACAGCCCTAGTCGAGCTATTTCTCAGCTACCCAAATTCTGTTGCTAGATATGAGAATTAAGAAACAATCTTGGATGCATATCTTCTAGGCACTGCCATTTTATTTTTCATCATTGTGAGTCATCCCAGCTGAAGCTCCAGATATATTAATAGCATAGCAGAGGAGGGCCATCCTTACCATATCTTTCCTAAATTACTAGTACACAATATCCATAAGCATAATAAAATGACTATTTATTTATGCCACTAAGTTATGGGGCTGTGTCTTACACTGCAATATATAACCAAAACAACTTCAGAGTTCCTGTAAGGTGTAGCCCTTACCAAGTTCTCCTGCATCATCTAACACCACTTTGATCTTCATTCTCTCCTTTCTAGACACAGAGATCCAGAGGCAACCTCTCTGTTTCATGAACTTGGAATGCTCTCTTGCACCGTAGAGCCATAGAACATGCTACTGTCTCTGCCTTTTCCTTTGCCATTCACCTAGTAAAACCTTCACAATATGCAAATCTCAAGTCAAAAATCACATTCTCATAAAAACTTTCCCTGACTTCTCTCACTATTCATATTTCAAAATTATAGTCTTTAATAGACCACAAACCTTTTAGTGCTTGTCAAAAATATGATTCTATAATTATATAAAATCTGTGTATAATTTCTTAATTAATGTCTATTTCTCGTTCAACACTTAGTTTCAAGAGTGGAGAGGTTTTGTCTATTTGTGTTAAGCATTGCATACTTGTTTCAAATCATATCTCCTGCAATTATTGTAAACTCAAACATATATTAGGTATTCAGTAAATATTTTACAAATTCATCTTGTCAGGTATTATTTATGGAGAGAAAAAAATTTATAATTCTACAATATAAAACATCTAACTCTATGTAATTGATTATAAAAGAGGTGAAATTACAAATTGTTTTCACCTAGCAAGCTTCTGAGCCAATTGGCCTATTTCTTGTTTGTACGGTCCCAAATAAGAATTTCTTGATGACAAATAGCCACAGTTGTTACTGAATAAAGTACACTCTCAAACGCACTAAAATTTCAGTTACTACAATGGATTTTGGAGAAAATTACACATGTGTTTCCAACATATAAAATGTTAAAGTAATTTTTAGGAGAAACTATATATTTACCAGTTTTTAATCATATTCAAGAGATAAAGATTAAGCTTGTATGTAAGCATAGGGGGAAAAGAGCAAGTATTACCTTACTTTTTACACGTGTGAAATTTTTACATGTGATACTCTATCAGATTTATTAATTTACTTACCTATTTGTCAGAGTTACTCTGCAAATGTCTTTGGAAAACAAACATACTAACACTAGAAAATAAAGGCCATGATAATTATTCTGTTCTGCTCTAAATATGATTACCTTTTTAGATAATAAATTGTTTCAGATAGTCAGGCAATCAAAAACAAAATCATAGTCGCTGGCCCTTACTTGCTGCCATCTCGAGTAGTCCTTTCATCAGCAGCTCCCAAAGGGATTACTCCTATTTTATAGATGATTAAATAGACTCAGAAACGAGGATAGCCTGACCACTGGCTGAACAAATAGCAGAGCTAAAGGTTTTTCTGACAGCCCTGTTTCTTTCTGCTACATTGTATTGGTTCCAAATCAAGAAGAAGGCAAAAAGGAGAGGAAGAATGTTTTCCTGCAATCAAGAGAAAAAGACATAGGTCATTTGTTCGAGAATTAGTGTGCCATTCTCTTGTCTTGCAGCTCTGTCACAGAGTAAGAAAATAATTTGGAGGAAGCTAGTCATAGCACTCCCTGACTATAAACTGAGTAAGATACTAAACTATGGTATTTCCACAACACCAAGTACTTACTTAAGTATTCTAAGGACATTAGCATTCTATAAACACAATTGTATTACAGAAAGATTGACCTTAAAGTTGAGTGCTATTTAATGAAAAATAGTACCTAATACATGCACATCAAATTAGAAATCATGTGCAAGTTAATTTACAAATTAATTCTAATTGCAATGTAGCTGCAAAGAATAAACAAATCAGATCAATAAGGTTCAATCAACTAAGGATAATTTCAGTTTAAACTCGCTTCTAGGAACCAGTGCAGAATCTCTCAACATTGACTGAAACCTATGAAAAACAGAGACAAAGAAGAAAAGATGCACAGTTAAGATAAAAAGTAGAAATAAGTGTGGATTTATTACCAGAATTCAAGAAAACGTCATTAGTCTGAAGGCCAAAGGAAAATAGGTGAATAACTTGGCTTGTGGCCACCTCATCAGAAAGAAACCAAACTAAGCAATTAAAGTGTACATATCAAGAACTTTAATGATTCCACATATGGTTTTAAAACCTTAGGTTTCAAACAAGTACATAACTATCCCCATTATCCACTCGATGTTGCTGTTAATTGTCAAGGCGAGAACAATGCCCATCACCTTACGCATCTCTCTTTCTTTTTAAAAAATTATTTAATTTTACTTATCATTATTTAAAAAATTTATTTATTTATCATACATTCATTCATCACAGCATGTGACTTCCCATCCTGAATACACTGCATAGTGGCTTAATCATACATGTTATCATCAACAAGTAATTTTCCATTTTTTATATCTTGTATACGTGTTCTTCCTCTTCCTGCTCACTCTTTGCCATTTCACCCTCTCCTCCCACACTGTCTCTGATATTTGCAGTTGCTTTCCATTTATTTTAATTTTTTCTCACATTTTATTGATTCACAAAATATCTTAATTAATCTAACCACTTTCAATAGCAAGTTCAGCTGATACATACATATCCATGAACACATACTGACCTTAGGCATGAAACTCTGTGAGCAGAATGAATATACTATAAAGTAGCATCTACCTGAGGCTACACAGCTTACTGTGGTCATTAAATAGATATTTTTAAATATATTTTTAATTTCAAGAAAGGCATTTCTAGTTTTAATAAATCAAAATAAAAAAAATGTTAAGAGAACTTTGCTTAAAACTTAAAGACAGGAAAGAGGTTAGGATTCTGTTCAAATAGTAGGTACATGGACCTTTCGACAGCTCCAGAGAAGACTAAAATTATTAACTCTGGAAAATAAAGCATATCTCTTTCTAAATAAAGTATCTCTCTCTCTTGTTTAAACAAGTGGCCAGAAAACAAGGAAGATTGACAGTGGTAGAGTCCTCACAATTAGAGAAGTTCTGCAGGTGGTGAAAAACAGAGTCCTGGCAGCATTGCAGGAATGGAACTAGGTTGGAGGTGTAGGGTATTTTCTTTTATTAGTGTACTTTACCTGCTAAGAGTGCCAGACAAGAGAGTAAGAAATAGAAATTTCATCTTGGGTCACTCAGCTGCACTTGAAAGTCTGACAGACTCTCTGTTTTTTTCTGGAAACTGGAAACAGACTGAGAGATGCATGTACGTGTTCTCTGGCTATAATTCTGAAAACTAAAATAGCACCCAAATGTACCAAGGAGACACCAAGGGTAACTCACACAATTTCTTTTGGCCACTAAAGGATCTAGATAGATTTTTTTCTCTTACTAAGATATAGGTTGTGTAAACAGAAAGACTGCATTACACAAGAAAGGTAAAATAATTTTGAAGATTTAGAGAAGCAGTTGTAATTGAATACAGAGAATTTTAGAGAATAGCTTAATGTTGTCAATAGAACACAAGATCATGCAGCCTCAGTGTATCAAAAATAAAAAAGTAAGGATTTAAACAAACAAACAAAAAACATGATAAAGATTTTTAATATATTAATTGGTTACTAATAGTCCTCTTATTGTGAATTTTAAAACCAGACTACTTTTCTATTTTTTCTATAAAGAGATTTTTTTATTAGTAATATCCATTTTTTTATTTATTGTCCTTATTTTAACACCAATACAAAATCCTAACATTTTTAAATGGCAATATAGTATAAACCTATTAAATAAAGGAAATCACTGTTGATTCTACAAGTTTATCCTTGAGGAGCAGCAAGCACAGCAAGGAAGTTTTGAGGGCAGTATTGGTAAGATAAATGTTAATTGTGTAACTTTTGGCAAGTTACTAAACTTTAATACACTGATTTCACTATCTAAAAAATAAGTAAAGCTATATTATCTTGGTCAAAAACTGTTACAAGTATGAAATTAGATAATGCATTTAAATATTTTTTTTTTTGCATTTAAATATTTTTAGAAGGATAGCAGCAATGGCTATTATGTCCACCCAATGTTTTCTAAATACCCACATACATATTGTACTTTGTCAAAGTAATCTTACTTCAAATGTTGTCTTAATTTGTTCAAGTTTATTCATTTTTGTCATTTATTCATTTATATCAGTTCATCAAATTTATGCATTTATTGTATTTATTCAAGCTTATTCAATTATATCAAGCAAGACAGACAGGGAGAGAATGAGACAAATACAATACCCCCAACAGGGTCTCGACTCTACAATCCACCCACCTGCCAGCTTCAGCCAGCCTCTGGTCATGGACATGCACATGCCTACCATACTCAAAGAGGACTCCACGTACAAACCTAGAAGCTCTCCATGTGGGTTCATCTCAGAGTTTCCTGTTGTACCACTGTGCCAACATATACCAGCTTTCTGTTTTTATATTAGCACATTGTTGTAATTATTTTTCTACAATTAAGACTTGTCCAATAATGTCAGTCATGATTTTTTGTCTCATATCTTATTACACAGATGTCAATTATTACTTAAATCAATTTATTCCTGTACCGTTTCTTGAGCGACTACTATGATCCAGGCATGGGATTTCATAGAGACATAAAAGTGTAAATTAATTACAGGTCAAGTATGGTGTTATGAAGAAAAATAGAGTAAAAAATATTAACAATTAATGAAATGGAGTTGATATTTTACAGGGAAGATCTCACTGAGAATAGAAAGCTTTCAGAGAACTCGAAAGGATGAAATGAGCCACATGCGTATCTCGGAGGAAGCAATATCAGGCAAATCAATGCCTCTAGCTAGAAATGTCCTTAGCAATTTGATCCAAACTGCTGGAGAAGTTTGAGTCAGAGAGTGATAGAAAATTAGGCATTTCAAATAGGCTCTTGAAAGAATGGTGTTTTGCTCTCAGTTGTAAAGTAGAAGCCATTGGAGGCAATTAAGAGGAAGAGTAACATAATTCTACATGTTCCAAAATGCTGCTAAGTTGAAAACAGATTTGAAGATGATAAACCATAAAAATGAAATGAGTTAGAAGACTACTATGGTAATCCGGGTTGAAGATGATAAATTAGACAATGGGAGTAGATTTCCATTAAATAATTTTGTAGCTGTTTTCAAGACAGATCAGAGTATTCTGAAAGTAGCAGATTGGATGTGAGAGGAGAGTAGGATGAGAAAAAAAGAGGCAGGAGCAGGTTTTGAGAGTGTGTGAGTTAGAGTACAATCTACAGGAAAAAAAAAAAAAAGCACCAAAAATACAGTACTTCAACTAAGTGAGAAGCTTATTTTTAATCTCACTAAACTTTCCAGGGAAATGCCATCCAGGCCTGACAAGATGATTCTGTTCCAAGAGTTCTTGTGTTCTTTTTTTTAAATCTTTTTATTCTCTCTCTCTCTCTCTCTAATTTGCATTTAATCATTGTACATCTATACATGCTGGTTTTTCTCACCATGCATGCAATGTCAATCAAGTCAAAGATAGTACCATATACATCACTGTCAACAAATGGATTTCCATTCTTGTGTTTGTTAAATATTTTATTTATGTATTTGGTTAGCTATTTCCTGAGCTCTCCCCATCCTCTCCACTACCCACCTCTTCCTCTACAGTTTCTGGTATCCATGCTTGCCCTCTCTGCTATTGTGCCTTCCACTCTTTCACTTTCTGCCATGGAGTGCAGACATTCGGTACATACTGAATGGGCCATACAAAATATGTCTTTCATAGTCTGGCTTGCTTTACTTAGCATCAAATCGTCCATGTTAATCCACTTTCTATCCTTCAGACAGTTTCATTGTTTTTTAATGGTTGAGTAGTATTCTGTAGTGTTATATGTGCCACATTTGAGACCCAGATTCCTCTGATCTCATTGCTGCAAAGTTTTCTAACCAATTGTACTGTTACTCATGAGTAGAGTTGGCATGCTTCCTTATCTCTAGCCCATAGTAAGAGGAAAAATAAATCCCAGGGAAAATATCTTGATGTTTAATATGATCTAGAGATGGCACCAATGCACTAGTGGCCTTTTTTGTGTGTCTTACAATAAGAGCAGAAAGAAGAGAATATAAACGTCATCCTAAACTGTGTGATTATGTACTTAGTGAAAAAATAAGACATGTAACCAACCCAAATGTACACAAACAGATGAATGGATTGAAAAATTGTGGTACATATACTCCATGGAATACTATTCAGCCATAAAAAACAAC